>NC_083576.1:56341637-56519137 GCF_027579695.1 Neoarius graeffei
GATGTGTTGCTGTCATGAAATTTCAAATGAGCCGATATTTGGCATGAAATTTCAAAATGTCTCACTTTCGACATTTGATATGTTGTATGTATGTATGTGTGTGTGTGTGTGTACAACCCCAATTCCAAAAAAGTTGGGACGCTGTGTAAACTGTAAATAAAGACAGAATTCGATAATTTACAAATCATGGAAATGCTATATTTAATTGAAAATAGTACAAAGACAACATATATATTGAAACTGAGATTTTATTGTTTTTTGAGAAATATATGCTCATTTTGAATTTGATGTCAGCAACATCTTTCAGAAAAGTTGGGACAGGAGTGTGTTTACCGCTGTGTTGCATCATGTCTACTGTTAACAACACTCCGTAAACATTTGGGAACTGAGGAGACCAGCTGCTGTAGTTTTGAAAGAGAAATGTTGTCCCATTCTTGCCTAATATACAATTTCAGATGCTCAACAGTTCTGGGTCTCCTTTGTCGTGTTTTGCGCTTCATAATGCGCCAAATGTTTTAAAAGGGAGATAGGTCTGGACTGCAGCAAGCCAGTTTAGCACCCGGACTTTTTTACTACGGAGCCATGTAGTTTTAATATGTGCAGAAAGCGGTTTGGCGTTGTCTTGCTGAAAGAAGGAAGGCCTTCCCTGAAAGATTTTGTCTGGATGGCAGCATATTGCTCTGAAACATGTTTATATCATTCAGCATTAATGATGCCTTCCCAGATGTACAACCTACCCATGTCATTTGCACTAATGCCCCCTCATACCTTCACAGACACTGGCTTTTGAGCTGTGCACTGATAACAAGCCAGATGGTCCCTCTCCTCTTTAGCCTGGAGGACGTGGGGTCCATGATTTCTAAAAAGAATTTCTACTTTTGATTCATTAGACAGTTTTCCACTTCACCTCAGTCCATCGTAAAAGAGCTCAGGCCCAGAGAAGGGGGCGGGGTTTCTGGATATTGTTTATATCTGGTTTTAATTTGCATTTGTGGATGCAGTAATGAAGTGTTTTCACAGATTATGGTTTTCTGAAGTGTTCCTGAGCCCATACAGTGATTTCCACTACAGACACGTGTCTGCTTTTAATGCATTGTCTCCTGAGGGCCTGAAGATCACAGGCATCCAATGTTAGTTTTCAGCCTTGTCTCTTGCATACAGAGATTTCTCCAGATTCTCTGAATCTTTTAATGATATTATGGACCATAGATGATGTGATCCCCAAATTCTTTGCAGTTTTACATTGAGGAACATTATTCTTAAATTGTTGCACTGTTTGCCCATGCAGTCTTTCACAGAGCGGTGAACCCCGCCCCAGCTTTACTTCTGAGAGACTCCGCCTCTCTGGGATGCTCTTTTTATACACAATCATCTTACTTACCTGTTGACAATTAACCAAATTAGTTTTTTAGCATTACACAAGTTTTTCAGTCTTTTGTTGACCCTGTCCCAACTTTTCTGAAACATGTTGCTGACATCAAATTCAAAATTAGCAGAAATTTTTTGAAAAACAATAAAATTTCTCAGTTCCAACATATGATATGTTGTCTTTGTACTATTTTCAATGAAATGTAGGGTTTCCATGATTTGCAAATCTTCTCGTTCTGTTTTTTAGATTTTACACCGTGTCCCAACTTTTTTTGGAATTGGGGTTTTGTGTGTGTGTGTGTGTGTGTGTGTGTGTGTGTGTGTGTGTGTGTGTATATATATATATATATATATATATATATATATATACGTATATATAGTGTGTGTGTATATAATAAAAAAAAAATATATATATATAATGAGTGATTCCACGCTTATGGGGACATGAACTTATTTTTAAAAATTCACCTAAAACCATTTCTTTTTTTTTTTACCATCAGGTCACAAAACATGTAATCTTTAATGAATGATATGTTAAAAGATAACTTTAATTTTCTGAGATGTAAGAAAAACATATTTATATGCCAAAGTCAGAACGTAACAGAAGTGTTGTGGACATATATATTCTCAATTTTAACAATGTAGAATTACTTTTTGAAACATAGGAAGGTGATGTTTTAGCAAATATAATTAATAAACATGTGTAGTAGAATAAACATACACATTCTTTCAATAAGATTAACATGGTATATAGCTAGATTGTAATTAATTTGTAACAGACGCGAGATGGACAATCGTAACAGAAGTAATGTAACAGACATCATTTCGGAACTCATAGGCTTGACTTTGGCATATAAATGTTTTTATTACATCTCAGAAAATTAAAGTTATCTTTTAACATATCATTCATTAAAGATTACATGTTTTGTGACCTGATGGTAAAAAAAGAAATGGTTTTAGGTGAATAAGTTCATGTCCCCATTTCAGTACCCATAAGCGTGGAATCACTATATATATATATATATATATATATATATATATATATATATATATATATATATATATATACATACACACAGTGTGTGTGTGTGTGTGTGTGTGTGTGTGTGTATATATATATATATATACACACACACAGTGTGTGTGTGTGTGTGTATATATATATATATATATATATATATATATATATATATATATATACACACACACAGTGTGTGTGTGTGTGTGTGTGTGTATATATATATATATATATATATATATATATATATATATATACACACACACACACACACTGGTGCTTGAAAGTTTATGAACCTTTTAGAATTTTCTGTATTTTTGCATAAATATGACCTAAAACATAATCAGATTTTCACACAAGTCCTCAAAGTAGATAAAGAGAACCCAGTTAAACAAATGAGACAAAAATATTGTACTTGGTAATTTATTTATTGAGGAAAATGATCCAATATTACCTATCTGTGAGTGGCAAAAGTATATGAACCTCTAGGATTAGCAGTTAATTTGAAGGTGAAATTAGTCAGGTGTTTTCAATCAGTGGGATGACAATCAGGTGTGAGTGGGCACCCTGCTTTATTTAAAGAACAGGGATCTATCAAAGTCTGATCTTCACAACACATGTTTGTGGAAGTGTATCATGGCATGAACAAAGGAGACTTCTGAGGACCTCAGAAAAAGTGTTGTTGATGCTCATCAGGCTGGAAAAGGTTACAAAAGCTTCTCTAAAGAGTTTGGACTCCACCAATCCACAGTCAGACAGATTCTGTACAAATGGAGGAAATTCAAGACCATTGTTACCCTCCCCAGGAGTAACAATGATGACCAACAATAATGACTCCAAGAGCAAGGTGTGTAATAGTTGGTGAGAGCACAAAGAGCCCCAGGGTAACTTCTAAGCAACTGAAGGCCTCTCTCACATTGGCTAATGTTCATGAGTCCACCATGAGGAGGCCATTGAACAACAATGGTGTGCATGGCAGGGTTGCAAGGAGAAAGCCACTGCTCTCCAAAAAGAACATTGCTGCTCGTCTGCAGTTTGCTAAAGATCACGTGGACAAGCCAGAAGGCTATTGGAAAAATGTTTTGTGGATGGATGAGACCAAAATAGAACTTTTTGGTTTCAATGAGAAGCATTACATTTGGAGAAAGGAGAACACTGCATTCCAGCATAAGACCCTTATTCCATCTGTGAAACATGGTGGTAGTACCATGGTTTGGGCCTGTTTTGCTGCATCTGGGCCAGGACAGCTTGCCATCATTGATGGAACAATGAATTCTGAATTATACCAGCGAATTCTAAAGGAAAATATCAGGATATGTCCATGAACTGAATCTCAAGAGAAGATGTAGCAAGACAACAACCCTAAGTATGCAAGTCATTCTACCAAAGAATGGTTAAAGAAGAATACAGTTCATGTTTTGGAATGGCCAAGTCAAAGTCCTGACCCTTAATCCAATCAAAATGTTGTGGAAGGACCTGAAGCGAGCAGTTCATGTGAGGAAACCCACCAACATCCCAGAATTGAAGCTGTTCTGTATGGAGGAATGGGCTAAAATTCCTCCAAGCCGGTGTGCAGGACTGAGCAACAGTTACCAGAAACATTTAGTTGCAGTGATTGCTGCACAAGGGGGTCACATCAGATACTGAAAGCAAAGGTTCACATACTTTTGCCACTCACAGATACACTATATTGCCAAAAGTATTTGCTCACCCATCCAAATTATCGGAATCAGGTGTTCCAATCACTTCCATGGCCACAGGTGTATAAAATCAAGCACCTAGGCATGCAGACTGTTTTTACAAACATTAGTGAAAGAATGGGTCACTCTCAGGAGCTCAGTGAATTCCAGTGTGGAACTGTGATAGGATGCCACCTGTGCAACAAATCCAGTCATGAAATTTCCTCGCTCCTAAATATTCCACAGTCAACTGTCAGCTGTATTATAAGAAAATGGAAGTGTTTGGGAACGACAGCAACTCAGCCACGAAGTGGTAGGCCACGTAAACTGACGGTGCGGGGTCAGCGGATGCTGATGCGCATAGTGCGAAGAGGTCGCCAACTTTCTGCAGAGTCAATCACGACAGACCTCCATAATTCATGTGGCCTTCAGATTAGCTCAAGAACAGTGCGCAGAGAGCTTCATGGAATGGGTTTCCATGGTCGAGCAGCTGCATCCAAGCCATACATCACCAAGTGCAATACAAAGCGTCGGATGCAGTGGTGTAAAGCACGCCACCACTGGACTCTAGAGCAGTGGAGACGCGTTCTCTGGAGTGACGAATCGTGCTTCTCCATCTCGCAATCTGATGGATGAGTCTGGGTTTGGCGGTTGCCAGGAGAAAGATACTTGTCTGACTACATTGTGCCAAGTGTAAAGTTTGGTGGAGGGGGGATTATGGTGTGGGGTTGTTTTTCAGGAGCTGGGCTTGGCCCCTTAGTTCCAGTGAAAGGAACTCTGAATGCTTCAGCATACCAAGACATTTTGGACAATTCCATGCTCCCAACTTCGTGGGAACAGTTTGGAGCTGGCCCCTTCCTCTTCCAACATGACTGTGCACCAGTGCACAAAGCAAGGTCCATAAAGACATGGATGACAGAGTCTGGTGTGGATGAACTTGACTGGCCTGCAGAGTCTTGACCTCAACCCAATAGAACACCTTTGGGATGAATTAGAGCGGAGACTGAGAGCCAGGCCTTCTCGTCCAACATCAGTGTGTGACCTCACAAATGCGTTTCTGGAAGAATGGTCAAAAATTCCCATAAACACACTCCTAAATCTTGTGGACAGCCTTCCAGAAGAGTTGAAGCTGCTCTAGCTGCAAAGGGTGGACCGACGTCATATTGAACCCTATGGATTAGGAATGGGATGTCACTTAAGCTCATGTGTGAGTCAAGGCAGGTGAGCAAATACTTTTGGCAATATAGTGTATGTAATGTTGGATCATTTTCCTCAATAAACAAATGACCAAGTATAATATTTTTGTTTCATTAGTTTAACTGGGTTCTCTTTATCTACTTTTAGGACTTGTGTAAAAATCTGATGATGTTTTAAGTCATATTTATGCAGAAATAAAGAAAATTCTAAAGGGTTCACAAACTTTCAAGCAACACTGTGTGCGTATATGTATGTGCATATAATTTTTTAAATTATTTATTTTTAAAAAAAGGTGTTAGAGGAGATATGTGCATTTATATGAGTGCAGCATAGAAAGTGAGTGATGCAAAAATTGGGAGCTCAGGATTCTGTGCATGATATGGCTAGGCTCAGGATGAGAAATGCAGGCAATAAATAGTAAGATGAATGCAGAGAGAAAGTGGAAGAACCGTGTTGACCCCGTCCTTGCTCTACTAGTTATAACTTGCATTCCTCTCTTGGAGATGCTAATTGGCTCAGGAGACAATGTTAAGGCAAGTCACTGTAATGTTAAAACCTTTCATATTCGCTGACAGAATAAACACAGTAATCATGGTGTGAATAGTGTGTAGGAGTTTGAGAAGAACAAACTACATGGAACAAGTAGTCTTCATTGTTTCTTCTTCAGCATTTTAATCACTCCAGAATAAGTACTGCCTCTCGACATACTGTTCTTGAGTGATTTGTTGAGTTAAAACTTTGGCATATTCATTAACTCGGAGACATTAACTAGGTTCCTTTTAGTTCCTTTTATCATCTGTCATCAGCTAATGTAAGGACTGCACACACAACTTTCTTATTACTTCACTTATTTTTTTTAAATACTGAATACACTGAATGCCTTCATTATTTGAAAGTATTTTCCAAAAGCTGATGGAACAAGAAATTGCTCTAAAAGCAATATCTGAGGCCCTTTTCCACTACCCTTTTTCAGCTCACTTCAGCTCGCTTCAGCTCACTTCAGCCCGACACGGCTCGCGTTTCGACTACCAAAAACCAGCACGACTCAGCTCGCTTCAGCCCTGCTTAGCCCCTAAAACTCGCACGGTTTTGGAGTGGGGCTGAAGCGAGCCAAAGCGAGCCGAGTGAGGCTGGGGGCGTGAGCAGACACTCCCCTGTGCACTGATTGGTGAGGAGGAGTGTCCTCACATGCCCACACACGCCCCGCGAGCGCGCTGGGATCTGTAAACACCGTAAACCCGGAAGAAGAATAATTACGAATTACGAGAATTATGAAGCCTTATGCGCCTCGCCTCATCTATACGCTCTTGCCAGTATCTGTTGGCGTTGTCGGTGACAACAAGCCACAGCACCAAGACCAGCAACACTAACGACTCCATGTCCTCCATGTTTATTGTTTACTATTCGGGTCGTGAGACTACCGCTTAAAAGCTCACTGATGTCACTGTTTGCGCTGCTTAATGACATCACCTGACGTCCACCCACTTTCGCTAACTCCACCCAATGTGTCCACCCACTTCCAGCCAGCACGGTTCAGCGCGGTTGTAGTCGAAATGCAACTCCAACAGCCCCGCTCAGCTCGACTCAGCCCGACTCAGCCGCGTTGGTAGTGGAAAAGCGGCATAAATGACACCAGCAATGAGGATGCAATTGACCAATGCAAGTGCAACCATCTTGACTGTGCTTAAGCAAGACAAGATAGCCCTTCAAATCACCCAGAGGTTACAAACTCATTTTAGTTTGAAGGTGTTTTTGTTGAAAGTTATCTAGCAGTTTTGAAAGAAATAGAGCTCCTTCATAAGTCTGCCATATAAACTGATGTCCGCAAAGCCTGACTTTTGGGAACTAGGATGTATACAGTTGTTTTTATTTTTTTATTTTATGTTTACATAACTTAGGCTAAGACTATAGGTATTCTTGTATAGGCATGATATCTGCCTATCATAACAGTACACAGTGACCTGCCCTCTCAGGTTCTTTCAACTAACTCCACTCAACATGTCCACACGTGGGAATGCTCGTGCCTTATTATGATGAAATAAGGCAATTAAAATTGCTGATGAAGCTATAATGCCTAAATGTTAGTGCAAGGCACGGGCAACTTTCTGAACTGGCAAGCAAGTATAAATGATTCCTTGCTGTGATTTATTGTATGTTGCTGGTGTGCATGATTGATTTCTTCTCCTGTTTACTCAGTCTAGGAGCAGATATTTGATGGACAGCTGCTAGAATGTAAAGAGAATGTTGAATATGTGTGGTGGCCTGAGAAAGGGTGAACTTTTAACCCATTTCTAGTATATGCAATTTTGAAAAGGGCATATTTTCTAGATCCTGTATTGCACGCAAACACACTGTATCGCCAAAATTATGTGGATATACATACAGTGCTCAGCATAAATAAGTACACTCCCTTTGAAAAGTAACATTTTAAACAATATTTCAATGAACACCAACAATTTCCAAAATGCTGAAAAGGCAAAGTTTAATATAACATCTGTTTAACTTATAACGTGAAAGTAAGGTTAATAATATAACTTGGATTACACATTTTTCAGTTTTACTCAAATTAGGGTGGTGCAAAAATGAGTACACCCCACAACAAAAACTACTACATCTAGTACTTTGTATGGCCTCCATGATTTTTAATGACAACACCAAGTCTTCTAGGCATGGAATGAACAAGTTGGTGACATTTTGCAACATCAATCTTTTTCTATTCTTCAACAATGACCTCTTTTAGTGACTGGATGCTGGATGGAGAGTGATGCTCAACTTGTCTCTTCAGAATTCCCCAACGAAAATAATTTCTTTACACCACAAAGGTGAAGGCTACAAGATGATCAGCAAAGCTTTACTTATCAGTCAGAATACTGTAGCAAAAGTGGTACAAAAATTTAAGAAAGATGGAACTGCAACCATCTCACAGAGACGTCCAGGTCGTCCACGGAAGTTAACACCTCGACAGGAGCGTCTTCTGATGAGAAGGGTTGAAGAAAATCGGCATGCAAGTTCACTGCAGTTATCTAAAGAAGTAAAAAGCCAAACTGGGGTGACTATTTCCTGTGACACAATATAGCGTACACTGCAGAGGAATGGCATGCATGAATGCTGTCCACGAAAGAAGCCTCTCCTAAAGCCCAGGCACAAAAAAGCCCACCTAGAGTTTGTGTTGCAAAGGTGAGGAATACAAAGAAAAATGCATGGTGCCTACAGTGAAACATGGTGGTGGCAGTGTCCTTATGTGGGGCTACATGAGTGCTGCTGGTGTTGGGGAGCTGCATTTCATTGATGGCATCCTGAATTCACAGATGTATTGCTCTATACTGAAAGAGAAGATGCTACCATCACTCCGTGCCCTTGGTCGTCGTGCACTTTTCCAACATGACTAAACACACATCTAAGGCCACTGATGGATTTCTGAAGAAGAACAGGGTGAAAGTGATTCAGTGGCCAAGTATGTCTCCTGATCTGAACCCAGTCGAACACCTATGGGGAATTCTGAAGAGACAAGTTGAGCATCACTCTCCATCCAGCATCCAGTCACTAAAAGAGGGCATTGTTGAAGAATAGAAAAAGATTGATGTTGCAAAATGTCGCCAACTTGTTCATTCCATGCCTAGAAGACTTGGTGCTGCCATTAAAAATCATGGAGGCCATACAAAGTACTAGATGTAGTACAACCCCAATTCCAAAAAAGTTGGGACAAAGTACAAATTGTAAATAAAAACGGAATGCAATGATGTGGAAGTTTCAAAATTCCATATTTTATTCAGAATAGAACATAGATAACATATCAAATGTTTAAACTGAGAAAATGTATCATTTAAAGAGAAAAATTCGGTGATTTTAAGTTTCATGACAACAACACATCTCAAAAAAGTTGGGACAAGGCCATGTTTACCACTGTGAGACATCCCCTTTTCTCTTTACAACAGTCTGTAAACGTCTGGGGACTGAGGAGACAAGTTGCTCAAGTTTAGGGATAGGAATGTTAACCCATTCTTGTCTAATGTAGGATTCTAGTTGCTCAACTGTCTTGGGTCTTTTTTGTCGTATCTTCCGTTTTATGATGTGCCAAATGTTTTCTATGGGTGAAAGATCTGGACTGCAGGCTGGCCAGTTCAGTACCTGGACCCTTCTTCTACGCAGCCATGATGCTGTAATTGATGCAGTATGTGGTTTGGCATTGTCATGTTGGAAAATGCAAGGTCTTCCCTGAAAGAGACGTCATCTGGATGGGAGCATATGTTGCTCTAGAACCTGGATATACCTTTCAGTATTGATGCTGTCTTTCCAGATGTGTAAGCTGCCCATGCCACACGCACTAATGCAACCCCATACCATCAGAGATGCAGGCTTCTGAACTGAGCACTGATAACAACTTGGGTCGTCCTTCTCCTCTTTAGTCCGAATGACATGGCGTCCCTGATTTCCATAAAGAACTTCAAATTTTGATTCGCCTGACCACAGAACAGTTTTCCACTTTGCCACAGTCCATTTTAAATGAGCCTTGGCCCAGAGAAGACGTCTGCACTTCTGGATCATGTTTAGATACAGCTTCTTCTTTGAACTATAGAGTTTTAGCTGGCAACGGCGGATGGCATGGTGAATTGTGTTCACAGATACGTAATGTTCTCTGGAAATATTCCTGAGCCCATTTTGTGATTTCCAATACAGAAGCATGCCTGTATGTGATGCAGTGCCGTCTAAGGGCCCGAAGATCACGGGCACCCAGTATGGTTTTCCGGCCTTGACCCTTACGCACAGAGATTCTTCCAGATTCTCTGAATCTTTTGATGATATTATGCACTGTAGATGATATGTTCAAACTCTTTGCAGTTTTAGGCCAAGTTTACATTAGACCGTATCTGTCTCGTTTTCTTCACGGATGCACTGTCCGTTTACATTAAACCGCCTGGAAACGCCGGGAAATGGGAATCCGCCAGGGTCCACATATTCAATCCAGATCGTGTCTGATCCGGTGCTGTGTAAACATTGAGATACGCGGATACGCTGTGCTGAGCTCTAGCTGGCGTCGTCATTGGACAACGTCACTGTGACATCCACCTTCCTGATTCGCTGGCGTTGGTCATGTGACGCGACTGCTGAAAAACGGCGCGGACTTCCGCCTTGTATCACCTTTCATTAAAGAGTATAAAAGTATGAAAATGCTGCAAATACTGATGCAAATACTGCCCATTGTGTAGTTATGATTGTCTTGAGGCTTGCCATCCTTCCACTTGCAAGTGGTAAGTGATGTGCGCTGGGATCACACACACAGCGGCTCAGTCCCGAAAACACAGCTTGTGCACTTCACTCGCGTGCTCTGTGAGCTGCGCAGGGCCGGAGTGCGCACCCTCCAGAGGGCACTCGCTGTTCAGGGCGGAGTGATTTGGAGCGCAGGATGCCTGCGGAGCCGAGCGTATCCGTGTATTGGTGTTGCTGTGTGCACACTAATCGTTTTAAAAACGTTAATCTGATGATCCGCTGATACGGTCTAATGTAAACATGGGCTTACACTGTCGAACTCCTTTCTGATATTGCTCCACTATTTGTCGGCACAGAATTAGGGGGATTGGTGATCCTCTTCCCATCTTTACTTCTGAGAGCCGCTGCCACTCCAAGATGCTCTTTTTATGTCCAGTCATGTTAATGAACTATTGCCAATTGATCTAATGAGTTGCAATTTGGTCCTCCAGCTGTTCCTTTTTTGTATCTTTAACTTTTCTAGCCTCTTATTGCCCCTGTCCCAACTTTTTTGACACGTGTTGCTGTCATGAAATTTCAAATGAGCCAATATTTGGCATGAAATTTCAAAATGTCTCACTTTCGACATTTGATATGTTGTCTATGTTTATTGTGAATACAATATCAGTTTTTGAGATTTGTAAATTATTGCATTCTGTTTTTATTTACAATTGGTACTTTGTCCCAACTTTTTTGGAATCAGGGTTGTAGTTTTTATTGTGGGGTGTACTCATTTTTGCACCACCCTAATTTGAGTAAAACTGAAAAATGTGTAATCTAAGTTTATATTATTAACCTTACTTTCACGTTATAAGTTAAACAGATGTTATATTAAACTTTGCCTTTTCAACATTTTGGAAATTGTTTGTGTTCATTGACATATTGTTTAAAATGTTACTTTTCAAAGGGGGTGCACTCATTTACGCTGAGCACTGTATGTACTCATTCCATAATCATGGGACACTCTAGTTCTTCTATTCCAACCTTGGCAAACCATGTCTTTGTGGACCTTGGTTTGTGCATAGGAGCATTGTTATGCTGGAAGATGTTTGAAACATCTACAGTACCTCACATGATCTTTTACAGAAAACCTCAGCAAGTTTTGAAAGTTATTAAAAATAGATAAATAAACAAAACATTTCAGCTATCTTTTAGAAATATATTTAGGCTTTCTTAAAGCAGACTTGCCAAAGTAAAACCCAGTTTTGATCAAAACCTGATTTTTCAGCTGCAGAGATGTACAAATTTTTTTTCCCCTCCCCAGGGCAACACACACATTATTATGTGTTTTAGGTTTAAAAACTCTGCCTTCGAGCTTGCTTTAATTGCCTTGCTCTCACATTGTTATCAGATGCAATAACTTTGTTCTCTACACTGTTGCTGTTCTTGGCTAGGCTCTGACCACGGGCAGCATTCCTGGTTTCATCGATGTTGTCATGAACCTAAACTCCCAGGCTCTCTTAGAGGACAACCTTCTCTGGCAGGCCAAGAGCACTGGTAAAAAGATCATCTTCTACGGTGATGACACATGGGTGCGGCTCTTCCCTAAGCACTTCTTGGAGTATGATGGAACCACGTCTTTCTTCGTCTCTGACTACACTGAGGTGAGAGAAGCAGAGGTTGCAATAAGACTCTATCTGTTGGAGAGGACAAGGATCCACTACAATTCCTTTTTTTATGTTTCATTTCAGTTGTCCAAAGCACAGAGTCCTTTTTCACAATAGGCCTACATTAATTAAAAAAAAGACAAACAAAAAGAAATTGAGTAATTATGTAGTACATTTACCAGCACACATGGGCAGATTCAATACTTCATGTTCAGTCATTAAGCAAGGGATAGTGTACAATGAGTTGGTCATTATTGCGAAATAATAATGCAGGAATTGACTCCCCCGAAGGGGTTTGTTTCACAGTATTGACCAGATCACTGTACATTATCGTGCTTATTACAGTGCTGTTTACTAAAGAAGCCAAGAGTTTGACAAGCTATTGATTTTTTAAAATGATTTTATTGATTTCAGTACATGGTAACAATCAATACATAGTTATACATAGCAATGGTCTGTTATATAAAAAGACCGTAGAATGCTTTAATTGACCAATCATAATTGAGTGTTCAACAACGCCATGTACTAAAATTTATGATAGCGCAGCACTGTTGAATTCTGCAGTCTGACTGCTCAAACAATAGTGATTAATTTTAAACAATGCAGCTCTGATAGTCGTGCCACCTGCAAGATAAATCACAGGTTTATATTAAAATGTTGTTTCTATCTTAATAGCTCATTCACAGGGACTTGTAATAGTGGACGCTCCACATAACCTAAGATGGATAAATAATAAATGTATTATTTAAAATATTTTTTTAAATATTTTAAATTTATTATTTAAAAGGTGTTAATCTGTTTTACTGATAAAATATGTGGTTGTAGATACAAAGTGACACTTTCTGTACAGTGTCTTGTTGTTTATTAGAAAAGAATCAAATTCATTTTGATTGAAGCCCCCAATTCATGCTTACATGGATGACTTGACCATATTAACATCAACAAAAGCCTGTGCTTATCACAAGGCAGATACACATGGAGACATAATCAGGTTTTCAAGTACCTGGCAGCAGAGATGGCTTTCCTTTTTGTTTCTATCAACGAACTACCTATCAATGACCAGCAGGCACCCCCAGTCACAGTAGCTTTTCATAGAGAAGGCCAAAAGCAGAAAGAGAACTCCTTGCAGCCAGAGGCATCCTCTCTGAGTGCAGCCAAGGATTGGAAGATGCTTGTGGATGTAATCCACAAACTTGCCTTCCCCAAAGAAATTGCCAGCACCAGCCTGAGACCAGATCTTGTCTTCTGGTCTGAGGAACAATGAACGGCTTTCATAGTTGAGCTGACAGTCCCCTGGGAGGATGCCGTGGAGGAGGCACATGAGCGGAAGATGCTGCGATACTTTGACCAGGCAGCAGAAGTGGAGTTGCGTGGCTGGAACATCAAACTGTGTCCAATTGAAGTTGGATGCAGGGGCTTTGTGGCCAACTCCAAGGTTAAACTTATTAGGGGGCAGACAAACCGGAAAACAACAAAAGCCCTTGCAGACACAGCAGAGAGAAGTAGCCACTGGCTATGGTTGAAGAGGAAGGACCCCACTTGGGCCACCAGGGGAGGCCAGTGACTCTGGGACACACACCCAGGACTGATCAACCTGTGGTGGGCCTGCTTCAGCAGAGGGTGTATTGTGAATAAAAAGCCGAAACACCCAGTGACGCTGGGGAACACAACTGACGATGTGTCCCAGTCACCAGCCACAAGTGGTCAATATCACACACATACCCCATCCCCTTCAGCAGGACAACAGACCAAGTAAAGTCAGTTCTTAGGGATTATAACATCCAGTCCTACATACTAATCGAATTTTTAAAATATTTTAAATTTATTATTTAAAAAGTTGTTAATCTGTTTTACTGATGATAATTTGTAGCTGTCGATATAAAGTGACACTTTCTGTACGATGTCTTGTTGTTTATTAGAAAAGAATCAAATTCAGAGTGGTAACAGTACCTCTGCTGTTTTCCTTTAACAGCATACCCTGTTGCGGTTTATTCCTTACACTGGAATTTACATTGCTCATTTGCAAACACCATTGCATTCATAGCTTCATGTATGTTCAGAAGCATTATTATTTTGGTCATTATTAAAATCATGAATATTTTTCACAATTATTCATCCAATTAGGAACACAGTCGTTTTATTGCATTTAAGAGAGAGATAACACTTTCTTGATCAAGAGGAAATTAGACTGTTCCAGCACCATATTTAAAAGACAAGACACAAATAAAATACAGTACAATACAGGACCAACCAACCAACCCCCCCCCCATAATTCTATGCAAGTACTCGCTTATTTTTCACTGTCTGTATTAATATACATAATTAGCTTGTGACGCTTTTGAGTTAAATTGCTTTAGTTGCTGCTTTTCAACCTAGTTAATTGGACTTCTGACTGGGCAGCACATTGAATACCTAAAGTAGTTATAATTTGTCTACCTATTGACTAATTTTATTGTGCATGTGCATATGTGTATACGTATCTCAGGTGGACAACAATGTGACACGTCATTTGGACAGCACTTTGAAGAGAGATGACTGGGATGTGTTGATCCTGCATTATCTGGGACTGGACCACATTGGACACATCAGCGGGCCACACAGCTCACTAATCGGGCCCAAACTCCTTGAGATGGATGACGTCATCAAAAAAATACACACCTCCATTATCACAACGGTAATACCCTTCCACCCCTAATTCCATTCTCCTTTTTGTGTCTCTCTGTTTCTTTTTTGATTTGTGATATTTAAATATTTATTTATTTTTTATTGCTCCTCAGCAGTGAAATGCAGTCAATTTTCTTCGTCCATTACTAAACTGATTTTAATCTACAACCCCAATTCCAAAAAAGTTGGGACAAAGTCTCATCTCATCTCATTACCTCTAGCCGCTTTATCCTGTTCTACAGGGTCGCAGGCAAGCTGGAGCCTATCCCAGCTGACTACGGGCGAAAGGTGGGGTACACCCTGGACAAGTCACCAGGTCATTACAGGGCTGACACATAGACACGGACAACCATTCACACTCACATTCACACCTACGGTCAATTTAGAGTCACCAGTTAACCTAACCTGCATGTCTTTTGGACTGTGGGGGGAACCGGAGCACCCGGAGGAAACCCACGCGGACACAGGGAGAACATGCAAACTCCACACAGAAAGGTCCTCGCCGGCCACGGGGCTCAAACCCAGACCTTCTTGCTGTGAGGCGACAGCGCTAACCACTACGCCACCATGCCGCCCCTTGAGACAAAGTACAAATTGTAAATAAAAACGGAATGCAATGATGTGGAAGTTTCAAAACTCCATGTTTTATTCAGAATAGAACATAGATGACATATCAAATGTTTAAACTGAGGAAATGTATCATTTAAAGAGAAAAATTAGGTGATTTTTAAATTTCATGACAACACATCTCAAAGTTGGGACAAGGCCATGTTTACCACTGTGAGACATCCCCTTTTCTCTTTACAACAGTCTGTAAACGTCTGGGGACTGAGGAGACAAGTTGCTCAAGTTTAGGGATAGGAATGTTAACCCATTCTTGTCTAATGTAGGATTCTAGTTGCTCAACTGTCTTAGGTCTTTTTTGTCATATCTTCCATTTTATGATGCACCAAATGTTTTCTATGGGTGAAAGATCTGGACTGCAGGCTGGCCAGTTCAGTACCTGGACCCTTCTTCTACGCAGCCATGATGCTGTAATTGATGCAGTATGTGGTTTGGCATTGTCATGTTGGAAAATGCAAGGTCTTCCCTGAAAGAGACGATGTCTGGATGGGAGCATATGTTGCTCTAGAACCTGGATATACCTTTCAGCATTGATGGTGTCTTTCCAGATGTGTAAGCTGCCCA
Organism: Neoarius graeffei; assembly: GCF_027579695.1. Taxonomy (NCBI): domain Eukaryota; kingdom Metazoa; phylum Chordata; class Actinopteri; order Siluriformes; family Ariidae; genus Neoarius; species Neoarius graeffei. The sequence continues at coordinate 56,357,606 of NC_083576.1, forward strand.
TGCCACATGCACTAATGCAACTCCATACCATCAGAGATGCAGGCTTCTGAACTGAGCACTGATGACAACTTGGGTCGTCCTTCTCCTCTTTAGTCCGAATGACACGGCGTCCCTGATTTCCATAAAGAACTTCAAATTTTGATTCGTCTGACCACAGAACAGTTTTTCACTTTGCCACAGTCCATTTTAAATGAGCCTTGGCCCAGAGAAGACATCTGTGTTTCTGGATCACGTTTAGATACGGCTTCTTCTTTGAACTATAGAGTTTTAGCTGGCAACGGCGGATGGCATGGAGAATTATGTTCACAGATAAAGTTCTCTGGAAATATTCCTGAGCCCATTTTATGATTTCCAATACAGAAGCATGCCTGTATGTGATGCAGTGCCGTCTAAGGGCCCGAAGATCACGGGCACCCAGTATGGTTTTCCGGCCTTGACCCTTATGCACAGAGATTCTTCCAGATTCTCTGAATCTTTTGATGATATTATGCACTGTAGATGATAATATGTTCAAACTCTTTCCAATTTTACACTGTCGAACTCCTTTCTGATATTGCTCCACTATTTGTCGGTGCAGAATTAGGGGGATTGGTGTTCCTCTTCCCATCTTTACTTCTGAGAGCTGCTGCCACTCCAAGATGCTCTTTTTATACCCAGTCATGTTAATGGCCTATTGCCAATTGACCTAATGAGTTGCAATTTGGTCCTCCAGCTGTTCCTTTTTTGTACCTTTAACTTTTCCAGCCTCTTATTGCCCCTGTCCCAACTTTTTTGAGATGTGTTGCTGTCATGATATTTCAAATGAGCCAATATTTGGCATGTAATTTCAAAATGTCTCACTTTCGACATTTGATATGTTGTCTATGTTCTATTGTGAATACAATATCAGTTTTTGAGATTTGTAAATTATTGCATTCTGTTTTTATTTACAATTGGTACTGTTTTGCTCACTGTGTGGTTGTAAGTGGGAGGGTCTACTAGGTCATGTTTGTCAAAGATGGTAAGCGCAAGTGAATGAGAGGGTGGTTCACTTACCTGGTTGATTCATGGTGTAGCCAGTAAGATCTTCCATGCAAAACCGAAGCGGGTAGTTGTTATCCAATGAGGTGCGCTTAGAGATTTTAAATGGGAACGCGCTTAGCTGTCCAACATGGCGTCTCGTTGAGAGAGCAAAGCACCACCAGTGAGTAACTCCTCTCCTTCACTTTGCTGCGGTTTTTACTGTGTTTTGAATTGTCACTATTTTGTGAATGGCTGATAAACTGTTTCTTGGTTGCGCTGTAGATATTGCTGTGTTTAAATGATCGGTGTTGTCGGCGTTGTAATGTTTATGGTTAACTTCGCAAATGTTCTGAATTGTAGTGATCAGACCTTCGGGTTGCGGTGGCTGTTGGGTAATGTAGTTGGTTTCTGGTTTTGCGTCTTGTCTGTGAAGCGGATGAGATGTAGATGGTTAATTAAATTGATTTATGGGTTGTTGCAGTTGCTACTTATACTTCAGGTAATGTTGCTCCCCTGGAATGATAAAAAACTGCTCTGTTGATATGGGTAACTATTTATTGTGACATTTCATGAGAAGTAATGCTATTGCTAATATATTGGTTTATTTTAAGTAGCTGATTTTTTGCTGTGAAGTCTTTGTTGTGGATACCAAACAATGAGGTGGCTATTATGCAATAATATTTGTATGTGCATTGATGCCAGCTTTGCTTTCTGTCCTGCAGTTACAGTGTTTTTCGCTCAATGCTTTTGAAGTCACTGTGCTATGTGGTGATGCAATGCAATGTTTGATTTTCTATTGATGTGAAATACACATGAATGTTTATATTGGTATTTGTAAATGAATTTTAACAATTTTTCTCTGGATTTATCTATCAAAATGGCAGTTTATATTGCGATCTTTTATGTGTTTTATAGGTTTATAACCTATATGTGGATACCTGTTGTGGAACAAATAAATCAAAGGAAATAAAACCCACATGAGTTGTAACTTAAGCTCTTTGCTCTCTTGACGCCCCTTTCGGTGGGGAGAAAAGCAAATGTAACCGAACAGGTACTTTGTCCCAACTTTTTTGGAATCGGGGTTGTAAGTACAGATTCTAATCAAGGTGATGAAAACCATGAGCTGGTTCAGATGATCTGAATTAAATCAGATATGGCTTTTTGCTTTTGAGTCTTTTGTTTTTAATCCCTCTGCCCCCCATCATACTTCTACGTGAGGTTCAGTTCTAGCTTTGATATTACTCTTTTATGCTATTGGCTTGGATTCAGTAGTACATGTCACAGTATATATCCTGCTGATATGTCCGGTTACTGTCAAGTGCTTTTAAAAGTGTTTTCCAGTCTACTGTTCACTTTTGTGTCAATATTATATCATTCTCATCACACTTCATGTATTATGGAGTATAAACAGCTGTATTATGCCAGTAACTTCAGCCTTTGAGTTTATCCAAAGTTCCCAGAACATCATTTTGTGGATCTTTTATTTTATAGAATCAAAATTCTATTCTGGGGTGGCACGGTGGGGTAATGGTTAGCGCTGTCGCCTCACAGCAAGAAGGTCCGGGTTCGAGACCCATGGCTGGCAAGGGCCTTTCTGTGTGGAGTTTGCATGTTCTCCCTGTGTCCGCGTGGGTTTCCTCCGGGTGCTCCGGTTTCCCCCACAGTCCAAAAACATGCAGGTTAGGTTAACTGGTGATTCTAAATTGACTGTAGGTGTGAGTGTGAATGGTTGTCTGTGTCAGCCCTGTAATGACCTGGCGACTTGTCCAGGGTGTACCCCGCCTTTCGCCCGTAGTCAGCTGGGATAGGCTCCAGCTTGCCTGCGACCCTGTAGAACAGGGTAAAGTGGCTACAGATAATGAGAATGGGGGATGGTAATCAAAATTCTATTCTGGGGCGGCACGTTGGGGTAGTGGTTAGCGCTGTCGCCTCACAGCAAGAAGGTCCGGGTTCGAGACCCATGGCTAGCGAGGGCCTTTCTGTGCAGAGTTTGCATGTTCTCCCCGTGTCTGCGTGGGTTTCCTCCGGGTGCTCCGGTTTCCCCCACAGTCCAAAAACATGCAGGTTAGGTTAACTGGTGACTCTAAATTGACCGTAGGTGTGAATGTGAGTGTGAATGGTTGTCTGTGTCTTTGTGTCAGCCCTGTGATGACCTGGTGACTTGTCCAGGGTGTACCCCACCTTTCGCCCGTAGTCAGCTGGGATAGGCTCCAGCTTGCCTGTGACCCTGTAGAACAGGATAAAGCGGCTACAGATAATGAGAATGGGGAATGGGAATCAAAATTCTATTCTGGGGCGGCACGGTGGGGTAGTGGTTAGCGCTGTCGCCTCACAGCAAGAAGGTCCGGGTTCGAGACCCATGGCTGGCGAGGGCCTTTCTGTGCGGAGTTTGCATGTTCTCCCCATGTCCGCATGGGTTTCCTCCGGGTGCTCCGTTTTCCCCCACATTCCAAAAACATGCAGGTTAGGTTAACTGGTGACTCTAAGGCCGAATCCCATTTCACCCCTTGGACCAACCCCTTGGCCCTTCCCCTCCATTTTGCGCGTTCACGTGAAGGGGTAGGGGTATCCCAATCCCAGTTAACGCGGAGGGGTAGGGGAAGGGGTAGGGCTTCTGTACCCCTCCAAACGGAGATTTTCCTGGAGCTGACTCCGAACGAAGGTGTTTGAGTGATTTCCCACAATGCCATGCGGATTTCAGCGAGATTTCATGCGGATTTCAGAAAGATGGCGGTTCCCGCGGCGAAAGATTGTCATAAATGTATTTTCTCCATTATTTACGTGTTTTAAGTTGTTATCCAGAGGAAACACACCGCTTGATTCGCTTTCGAGCTGAGAATGAGCAGCGATTTCTGAAATCCAAGCTGCTGCTAAAAAGCTTTGGGAGTGAGTATTGTTTTCGGTTGCTTGACTGCGTACGTTTTGTTCTGTTATTCTCGCTTTTATTGTTTACATGAATGTTCTGACACCTCATTCTGTCGGATGTGGTGCACGAAGCGCCAAAGATATCCCATTCAGTGGTGTTAGTTAACAAATCACACCCTGCCAGCAGAGATTTCTGGTTCTGGCTCTGACTGTAGCGGCTGGTCGCAGCCAATGACGCATTTGGTCGCGTTTTGCTAACGTAAACGCTGACGGAGGTACGCGATGACGTATGCGATCGTTGAAGGGCTATCCCAATACGTAGGGGTTGAATTTCAAGCCCTATCCCTTGTAGCTCAGTTTCAAGGGTAAGGGCCAAGGGGAAGGGGGAGGGGGAGGGGTAGAAATTAGAATTGGGATTGGGCCTAAATTGACCGTAGGTGTGATTGGTTGTCTGTGTCTATGTGTCAGCCCTGTGATGACCTGGCGACTTGTCCAGGGTGTACCCCGCCTTTCGCCCGTAGTCAGCTGGGATAGGCTCCAGCTTGCCTGCGACCCTGTAGAACAGGATAAAGCAGCTAGAGGTAATGAGATGAGATGAAAATTCTATTCTATTCTCCTGCATTTTTAACCATAACCAGCCTTGAAACTTTCACTCACTTTCAGACAGAATCAATGAAGGAGCTTTTATTCTTTGTTCGTCTTTGTTTTGTTATAATCTTTTCACATTTCCACCTTCCTTCCCTTTTTTTCTTCTCAGAGGATTCTCTAGAGCTCTCCAGCCCTGGTTTGGTGGCTTAAATATCAAATGAAGCATTGTGACCCAAATTCAGAAAGCTTTATTGATCACACTAGGCTTTTGGGTTGACACCAACCCCTGTAACATATCTGTCTCTGTTTCAAATTATTTAGTTAGTTAGTTAGTTAGTTAGTTAGTTAGTTAGTTCTGGCTTTGGTTGCACAGTCTATGTTCCTTTTTCCAATCCTCTCAAAACTGTTACTGTCAGTGAGTATTGGAAATTGTAGAAAGACAGCATATCAAATGTTGAAACTGAGAAATCTTCCTCTTTTTTATTTCGTTATATACATGTATAAAAACATTAATTTTGAATTTAATGCCAGCAGGTACAACAAAAGACTGGGAAAGTTGTGTAATGTTGTTTTATAAAGAGGCTGAGTCTCTCAGAAGTAAAGATGGGGAGTGGTTCACCAATATGCAAAAGACTGCATGGATAAATAGTGAAAAAAAAATTAAGATTAATGTTCCTCAATGTAAAATTGCAAAAAAAAAAAAAAAAAATGGGTATAACATAATTAAATAATACAGTGCCTAAATATCATTTAAAAGGTTCAGAGAATTTGGAGAAATCTCTGTATGCAAGGGACAAGACGGAAAACCAACATTTAATGCCTGTGATCTTTGAGCCCTCAGGTGGCACTGTATTAAAAACAGACATGATTCTGTCATGGAAATGACTGCATGCTCACGAACACTTCCAAAAACCATCCTCTGTGAAGTTCATCGCTGCATCCGCAAACACTAATTAAAACCATGCAGTACCATTCAAAAGTTTGGACACACCTACTCATTTATAGGTTTTTCTGTAGTTTGACTATTTTCTACATTGTAGAACAATACTAAAGACTGATATACTGACACTTGGGTTGAAGATACCTCCGAGATGAAGAGGACGGTAGAATGACTTCACCATCATCTTGAACAGAGTCCAGAAGGGGGCCTTGGGTGATGGCATGAGCTGAGTAGTCAAAGCTCTAGGATGAGTTTCCCAAAAGGATTGCAGCACAAAGGTCATCTTTAAATGGTAGAGCGAGCATCACAATGAACACTCTCTCTCCTAGTTAAGATGCATTTAAGAGGATTTTGGGAAACCCACCTGTTTTGTCTTTGTTCGATTTAAGACCATTGCAACCCATCCAGTTGTTAATTTCCAGGACACAGTTTTCGATGTCTGACCTCTCAGCAGAGAGAGAGAGCTTCACATCCAAGATCAAATGACATGTAGAGCTGAATATCATCAGCATAGAAATGGAATGATAGATTATGCCTCTTAATGGTATCAGCAACTGGTGATGTTTATAATACATAACAGGGGCCCTAGAACAGACCCCTGCAGTACACCACACTCAAGTAGATGCAGCAATAATCTTGAACAAGTCAATCTCAACAAATTGTTTGAGATGAAAGGTAATACATAAACCATTATGCTGTGACATTCTGGTTAGAAGTATTGCATAGTTGACCATATCAAATGTGGCAGACAAATCTAGCATCAGGAGAACAGCCTTGTTGTTGTCAATGGCGTGAGGAATATTATTGTGGACTTTAACCATTGCCATTTCAGTTGAATGTTTCACCTTGTAAGCAGACTGAAGTGGTTCGTGAAGATTGTTAGTTACTAGGTAGATGTTCAATTGGAGAGCCACAGATTTCTCAGTATTTTTGACAGCTTTCAGATTTGAGATGGGCCTCAAGTTCTTGAATTGCAGAAAATTAGCATCTGGTTTCTTAAGCAGAGGTAACAGAACTGCAATTTTTAAAGCACTAGGCATGTGGCCTTCATGAAGAGACAGATTGACAATGTTGGTAATACTTGGCAGGAGCAGGTCAACACAGGATTTTATAATGGATGAGGGCAAGGTATCCAAGACACAGGATTTAGAGAACGATTTAATAGCTAGTGTCCTGACATCCTCTGGTTTCATTTCAGCAAACATGAAGCACATAGCAAGGGCATCAGTAATAATACAGTCACTTGAATCAATTTTATTTATATATTTTATATATATATTTAGCAAGAAGATTGTTGTGTAATATAGTGATCTTGGCAGAGAAAAAATTAGCAAATTTATCAGTTAGAACATGGTTGTCAGGAAATGGAGGATACTGACAGGTGGCTTTTGAAGTAGCTTATGAACAGTGTTTAACACTTCTTGATTGCCTGAGTTCTCTTTAATGATAGATGTGTAATACTGTAACTTCAAAGCTTTGATTAAGTTGTTAACAACACTGCATTGGTGCACATACCGATCGCTAGGGAGCCTCAATGCCTGCCATTTATGTTTCAGTTGTCTTCACTTCCACTGCTCATTGGTGACTTCAGCAGTGTACCAGAGTGCAGCTGGTCGAATTGTAACAACTCGTTTTTTCAAGGGAGCATGTCTATCCATTAGTGATTGTAAAACTTCATCATAATCAGCTACCACCGCATCAAGGTCTTCATGTAGCCCAAGGAGCACAGAGTTTTGAATATCCATTCGAAAAATATTCATATCGATGTTGCGTAGTTTTTGAGAGAATAAAACTTTTTTTTTTTGAACTGGGGCTTCTCTAATTGTAAAGCGCAATGAACAGCCATATGATCAGAGATGGCTGGATCATTTACTCTTACATCATTAATCAGGTGGTCCATTGCATTAGATATAACCAGATCAAGGGTATGACATGAGGGTTCCCCCCCCCCCCCCCCGACATGCTGCACAAGATTAAAGAAATTCAACAAGTTTAAAAAAAAAAAATCTACTATGAGTGTCATTGGGGTTGTCAACGTGGAGATTTAAGTTGCCAGTAATCAACAATTGCCCATATGGTTCACCAGTAATGCATTCCAAAAGCTTGGAAAACTCCTCAATAAACAATGAAGTTGACAAGTCGGGTGGTCAATACGTGAGTAGAATCCTAATGCAATGCAAATCTCATAGACAGACATCCATTAATTCAAATGATTGGTATGGCTCAGTAATTGAAGTATTTATTTGAATACCATTCTTGAAGATAATTCCAACACCGCCACCAATGGAACTGGACCTTGGAACATGCAAAAGTCTATATCCTGTAGGACACATGGTACCAATTTCAATATAATCCTCATTGCCTTGTTCCTAATCAATCTTGTGTTAAGAAGACAAAACTGTAGATTTGTAGAAGCAGGTCGCTGAGATGTAGATAAACACTGAACCCGTGGTATGGAAATTAGGTTGGCTGGATTAGAATGTTGAAACAAAGAGCGATATGGTTGATTTAATGGATGGTAACTAACTGCTCTTTGGTTTGGATGAATTGGGATGTGATGAAATGATGAAAAATCAGCTCTTGAACTACCAGAATCTTGTCATTTGGTGGAAAGTCTAGGATTGAGCTCAACTTTGAAGGAAGCCTCAGTGTTACGATAATATCTAAACCTAGATTTTGTGAATTTTCGACTTGACGGCTCACAGAACATCCATTGTTGTGGCACTGCAGGCACCATTTGTTTGCATGCAAATACTAGAAAACCATGTTGTAAGAGCTCTGTCCATTCTAAGAAATATCTGTTCTTGGGGTAAAAACACAAACTCCAACTCTCCGCATCTGACCCAAAGGCAGGAGATAAATAACTGTAGTCATAGCCAGGTTAAACGCTTGGGCGATTAAAAATAATGAGGTAAAAACTTAAAATAACAGCAGAACAGAAAACCTGACCCATCATGATGAATGTGTATTCTTGGCTCATAAACAACAGTAATCTCATGGTTGCTGCTGCCATGCTGCAGCCTTTACATCCACAGCCACTGGCTGTTCTTCTCATGAACTTTGGAGAGGGCTTTGATTCCTTGATGATGTGCCTAGCCTTGTTCTCTTATCTCTTTTAGAAGCCTGATTGTTGACATACAAGTCCTCTACCCCTTCCATTGCAGTTGTGTGGAATTTGACGCAAGCTCCACCTTAACTAATACCTCTTTCATACCGAGTGGCTAACCAGGGTTATGCCCACACTGATTTGTTTTTGAAAGGATTAACACGTGTTGTCCAACTCAGGTTGGACAAAGGTTAATTTCAATGTGAATTGCACCACCTGGATCACTAAAAGCATGGATGGGACTAATGAATCTCATACAAATAGTGGGGCACAGTGTATTCAGTGCTTTGTCCTGCAGGCACTTACGGTATAAAACTCATACATGCATGCGCACACAGTACAAACTTTGTTTATTTTCAAGCACGTTAAAACACAACAAGCTGTGCATGCCATTTTTCTTCTTTGCTAAACTTACTCAGCATGTGAATAAGTTCTGGGTGAAAACAAAAACTCTTCAGCTGAAATAAAGCATGCATCTCTTCATGTGTATCTTTTGATTATTATTAGTAGGGACAACTCTCCATGCACTCAGCCACTGTGTTCAGTTTCTCCACACGCTTACAATGTTTATGAAATTTAAAACACGCACGAGCACCAGCTCGTACCATTTCATGTTCTCGCATGCACACACACCCTCATAAGAAGAAGCCTTTGTCACATGCACACTTAAGCACAGTGAAATTCGTCCTCTGCATTTAATGCATCTGAAGCAGTGAACACACACACAAAAAGTGAGCAATGAACATACCCAGAGCAGTGGGTAGCCATGCTACAGTGTCCAGGGAGGAGTTGGGGTTTAGGTGCTTTGCTCAAGGGCACTTCAGCCCAAGCCTGCCCCATGTTAATCTAACTGCATGTCTTTGAACTGTGGGGGAAACTGGAGCAGCCGGAGGAAACTTATGCAGACACGGGGAGAACATGCAAACTCCACACAGAAAGGCCCGTGCTAGCCACCGAGCTTGAACCCAGAACCTTCTTGCTGTGAGGCGACAGTGCTAACCACTACACCACTGTGCAGTAACGTAACCCATATGATAAGAATGAGAAACCACTTCTGGCTCAGATCAGTCATTTTCCAGTCTTCCAACTGGGTGCTGCACAGTTTGGCCTTTCCTGATAAATTAAGTGGTCTACAAAACACAGAAGTAGGTACATTGTTAAATAGGCATGTTTTGAGCAGCCTCATTGGAGTTTACAGAGCATTTAAAAAATCCTAATTGATTTTGTGACATATTGAAGAGCAGTGACTGACTTCTTATAATCTCTTTTGATATGAAACTTGGTGTTCCCTGATGTAAACTGAAGCCTTGCCACTAATGAGCTTGCTTACTCTGAGAAAACTGCAGTTAATGCAGATAAATGGACCTGCCATCTTTGCCCAGAATATCTCTAAGCGAGGAAAAGCATGATGAAGGTTATATTCTGGTCAACCAAATGAAATCATCTTGTGGAATGTAACTGAATCAAAAGATATGGAAAATAGCTAGTCTTATTTCACATGGGGGCAAAATAGTACATTTATAGAGCTTTAAAGGGGATGTATTATGAAGACCTCACTTTTTCAGTGCTTGTGTAGATACATTTGGGTGTCTGGAGTGCCTACCAACCCACAAACTCTGAAATAAGACAACCCACTAAGTTTTATTTTAGCCTGCCTAGGTCTGAACACGTGACGCAACAAGCTGTTAAGATTTGGCTCCCCTTCTTACATCAGGAGGGGAGCTCATTATAATTATACTGCCCCCTCATCTGAGTATCTCCACTCATGACTTGAGAGCATTACCTCAGAGGACAGAAAATTGAAATCAAGTTTATTGCCAAGTATGTTCTCATGTACAAGGAATTTACTTTGGTGACTGGTGCTTGAACAGTTAAGATAGAAGAATTCAGCAAAGACTAAAAGTAACTGTCGACATAGAATAAGAAATCGAAGAATCTGAAATATACAAATTTGAAAAGTGGACATATTTAAGGGGTATGTGCGGGAGTTGTTCCAAGCTGTGCAGTATGTCTGGAATGTGCAAAAATAGGTTACATCATGATGATGATGAAGACGGAGAAGAGACATGATAAGAGTGCGTGAAAGGAAGAGAATATGTGTAGTGGGCCAAGTCAATAACCAAGCTATACAGTGAGCTGGAATAAGCAATAAAGGTTCACAGAATGGAAGTGTATGACTTGGCCTTGAAATGTGCAAAAATTGCAGTTCAAAGTGCATTTATGCCACAGATTGGAAGTGTGAGGTTAGAGTCAGTGAAGGTCTCTGACCTTATTGAAGAGGCCAGCTGCAGTGGGGAAAAAGTTGGCTTTATGGTGTAAGGTTTTGGTTCTAATGGCTCACAACCTCCTACCAAAGGGGAGCGGCTCGAAAAGTTTGTATCTGGGGTCCTTTCTTCTGTCCTCCAGGTCCTGGACTCGTACAAGTCCTGAAAAGACAGAAGGTTGCAACCAATCGTCCTCTCAGCAGAGCGGACGATGCGCTGCAGTCTGCCCTTGTCCCTGGCAGTGGCAGCAGCATACCAGATGGTGATGGAGGAGGTGAAGATGGACTCAGTGATGGTGGTATAAAACTGCACCATTATTGTCTTTGGCAGAATGAACTTCAACTGCTGCAGGAAGTACATCCTCTGCTGTGCTCTCTTGGTGAGAGAGCAGGTATACCTCTCCCACTTAAGGTCCTGGGTGATTATAGTGCCAAGGAAGCGGAAATACTCCACAGAGGTTACTGGGGAGTCAAACAGGGTGATGGAGGAGGGTGTGGCAGAGCGCATCCTGAAGTCCACAATCATCTCCACTCTCTTTAGAGCATTGCACTCCAAGTTGTTCTGCCTGCACCAGGACACCAGATGGTCAATCTCCCACCTGTAGGCAGACTCCTCCTCATCAGAGATGAGGCCAATGAGGGTGGTGTCATCTGCGAACTTTAGGAGCTTGACAGACTGATGACTGGAGGTGCAGTTATTGGTCTCCAGGAACAAGAATAGAGGAGAGAGGACTCAGCCTTGGGGGGGAATCCAGTGCTAATGATTCAGGAGTCAGCAATGTGCTTCCCCAGGTTCATATGCTGCTTCCTGTCAGACAGGAAGTCAGTGATCCACCTGCAGGTGGAGTCAGGCACATTCAGCTCGGAGAGCTTGTCCTGCAGAAGAGCTGGGATGATGGTGTTGAAGGCAGAACTGAAATCCACAAACAGGATCCTAGCGTAGGTTCCTGGGGAGTCCAGGTGCTGGAAGATGAAGTGAAGAGCCAATGTGACAGCATCACTGGCAGATCTTTAGAGTCTGTAGGCGAACTGCATGGGATCCAGGAGCGGGTCAGTGATGGCTTTGAGGTGGTAAAGCACAAGGTGATTGAAGGATTTCATGACCACAGAAGTCAACGCGATGGGTCTGTAGTCATTTAATCCTGTAATCCTTGGCTTTTTGGGAACAGGGATAATAGTAGAGGCCTTGAAGCAGGCTGGCACATGGCATGTCTCCAGTGAGGTGTTGATGTCTGTGAACACCGGAGACAGCTGATCAGCACAGCGCTTCAGGGTAAATGATGAGACTGAGTTGGGACGTGCTGCTTTGCAGGGGTTCAGCTTCTTAAAGAGCTTGTTAATGTTTCCAGAATAGAGTGAGGCCCTGTCCACACGGCAATGGATTCAGGTGACTCTGATACAATTGCTTATCGTTTAGGCCTGGCGTCCACACGGCACCGGCGTTTTGGGTGCCCAAAACGCAATCTTTTTGAGAACGGGTTCCAGAGTGGAAAGATCTGGCAATGTTGCCATTGTGAAGTCGTCTGGATGAGTAGAACGGATTTGTTTATGATGACGTCACAACCACATGACTGTGAGTGCTTCACGCCGGGTAGAAGTGTAACGAACTCGATGCGAGTTGTCAACAAATCCTATAACTTGGTTCATGAAACGCGCTTACAAAATATTTTCACTGTGAATATTTATTGTGTAATGGTGCAAAGTGAGAGAGAGAGAGAGAGACTCTGCCCTTAGGGCAGAGTCAATCCCGCCAACAAAAATAGGGGAAAAAAAAGGAGCGATCTCACCTCTTCAGATGTGGGTTTAAGTCCTACAATACATTCCTCAAAAAGGGCGTAGAAGAAATTAATCCATCAACGTGTATCATTCAATTTATTCCGGACCATTAAAGACGCCGCCTTCCGTGTAGAATCATGCGTCATCCTCGTCGCCATATTGGATAGGTCAAAGCGGAGAGTAAAGATTCATGTGCTGCGTTTAACTGTACCAACAGGTTTACCGTCCAAACGAGATCATATAGGATTACCTTTCACAGGTGAGAAACAACAAATTAATCCATCAACGTGTATCATTCAATTTATTCCGGACCATTAAAGATGCCGCCTTCCGCGTAGAATCATACGTCATCCTCGCCGCCATTTTGGAGAGGTCAAAGCGGAGAATAAAGATTAGCTGCGTTTAACTGTACCAACAGGTTTGCCGTCCAAACGAGATCACATGGGATTACCTTTCACAGGTGAGACTGGAAAAATACTTTTCATTGTATTTGGTCATTATAATGTAATTTTACAAACAGATTTTCCTGACTTTGTGGCTAATATGAAGTCTCGCGCATAATAGTTTATGCGCATGCGTCCTTACTTCTATTGTTCTGGTGTCTCCGAAGGGACCGTCTTACAGCGCCCCTAGAGGTGTGGCATGTGTATTGCATCATTTTCAGCAAGCGTTGCGTTGCCATATGGACCTGATATTTTACTGATTGTTGCCCATTTGGACGCGATATATTTTTAAATAACATCTCGTTGCCGTTGTCGTGTGGATGTAGCCTTAGTTGAGGCTGTGGGGGAGGGTGGATGGGCTTCCAAGGTGTGAAGTTGTAGAGAGGCCCTGGCAGCAGTAGAGGTGGAGGCGGTGGTAGGCTGGAGTGTGGAGTTATGGGGGATATTATCAGGACAGTCCCATTGTCTTTTGAAGCGACAGTAGAACTCAGGCCCTGTCCACACGGCAACGGATTCAGGTGAATCTGATAAAATTGTTTCTCGTTTCAGCCTGGCGTCCACACAGCACCGGCGTTTTGGGTGCCCCACAACGATATTTTTTGAGAACGGGTTCCAGAGTGGAAAAATCTGGCAACGGCGCTGTTGCGAAGTCATCTGGATGAGTAGAGCGGATTTGTTTACAATGACGTCACAACCACATGACTAGAACAAGCAGCACTCTCGCTGTTTTGTATGAACCACTGCATTGCATTCACTTTTATATACAGCTTTTCTTTTAAATAAACAAGTAACTGAACCGTTTCTTGAATTTCTTTTTTTTATTGGATAAGACTGCTTTTCAAAATGTTCACACAATATAAAAAGTTATATAAATTATATAAAAATGCTTTTCAAAATGTTCACACACAATAAGAAAATTAAGTTATATAAAACTATGCACACTAATAAAACTAATTTGTACACACAGAAGGCACGATTTCCTCGCGTAGTCGCAGCCATCATCTTCTTGTTGTGTGTTTGTTCCTGACAGTGCTTCACACCGGGTAGAAGAAGGGGTTTATGCGCATGCGTCTACTTCTTCTATTGTTCTGGTGTCTCCGATGGGACCGTCTTACAGTGCCCCTAGAGGTGTGGCATGTGTATTGCATCATTTTCAGCAAGCGTTGCATTGCCATATGTACCTGATATTTTACTGATCCGTTGCCCATGTGGACGCGATATTTTTTTAATAAAATCTTGTTGCCCTTGTCGTGTGGATGTAGCCTCATTCAGTTGGTTGGCCAGGTGCAAGTCGTTAACAGAGTGGGGGGCTGAAGGTTTGTGGTTAGCGATCTGTCTGAGCCCTTTCCAGACAGACGAAGAGTCGTTGACTGAGAACTGGTGTTGGAGTTTCTCAGAGTACAGACGTTTAGCTTCTCTCATTGAGTGCGTTTACATGCACATAGAGAAAATCGAATTTCTGCCGTTGCTCGACTGAAATCGAAGTTCTAAATGCCATGGATACACCTTAGCTAGGCTGAAATTGAACCGAACTTGATTTCTCGTAATCGAGCTACACGACCTAGATTATGCGATTTTTGCCGAGCTACTTAGTGCATGTATACCCTATCGAGCTACGTAGTCGAGCTACTTACTTCAGCACTGCCCCTTCCGGGAGTGACGAGACCACAAGCAGGAAACACGACAGCCTCGGTCGGCATGACAACAGTAGTAGCGAGCAGCAGAAGAGGTCAGGAGGAACAAACGAAGAAGAGAAAATGGCGAGCAGAAACGTGCACTTCTGGAGCAATGAGGAGACAGAGTTCATGCTCATTCAGCTTAAGGAGTTGAGTATATTAAAATTCATGGACGGGAGAAAAACGCGCAATGGAGAACACGGAACTGATAACTTTGTTTACACTCTTGAATTGCTCTTGTTCATGACGACAACCGGAAGTGTACCAACACGATGGGGCGTGTAGCGCCACCTGTGGCTCGGGTGCACAATGTACCTCACACAATAGCTCAATTTCCTTGTGTGCATGTAGGATTGAATTTCTCTGGCACCCCTGCTGGCACCCTTTGCTCGATTACCGACAGCAGCTCGATTTGGATGTACATGTAAACGTACTGATTGCCTTGCTAAACCTGTTCCTAGACTCCTTAAACCTGTCCCTGTCTCCACTTCTGAATGCAAGCTAAAAAAAGGTGAGTAGATTGAGTTTATTTTTGATGTCCCAGTTACAATCAGCAAAAGGCTGTTTGTGTACACTAACCACTTTTTGTCTGACTGCTTTACCATCCTGGGCTAGTATAACAGAGGACTGGCAATAAAAATATTTCTAAAAGAGGGTCAATGCCAACTGTCTATACATGTCAACCCCTACGATTTATCTGTATTTAGTACGGATTTGGGGCATTTGAAATTAATACGAAAATGTTGATAAAATACTAGGAAATTATGCTTTTACCCTAAAAAAATTTTTTTCAAAGTTTTAGTACACAAACATCATATAATACACCTTCATTTACATTCAGAATTACTCGATCTGTGTTTCCGGAATAACACAAATCGATCCGAATATCCACACATGCGCAGTTGCGCAAGTAGTCACGTTCCAGCTGTGCACTAATTTTTCAAGCACATGAGGCGAGTCATGGCAGAGGTTCCACCAAAGAAATGATTGAAGACAAAATCAGGGGATTGTTTTCTTCAAGAATGGACGGAAATGTTTTGATGGCATTATTCTTCCATCGAAACTAAGAAGTGATTACGCCAATTGTTCACTTTGTAATTGGGACATTAAGGTTGTGGCATTGGGGTTGTATGGCCTGACGTATGAAATCAAAGCTTTCATATGTTGTATGACGTATGAAATCGAAGCTTCATCAGCGAAATGTAACAGAGAGAAGGAATCAGTGGCCAATAATTGTTTTTTTGCTCAGAAACAACCTAGTAAAGTTGGTAGTGACAGTGTAATAAAATTCAAAGTTTTGTTCTGCAATTTTATCACACAACACAATCTTCCCATGTCAGTTGCAGACCACTTTACAGAAATTGCACCCCTTCTCTTCCCTGACAGCAAAATGGCAAAAAAAATTCAGCTGCAAGCGAACTAAAGCGACTCAAATTATCAAGATTCATTTTGTGTTTAATGCAGTATGCAACCATATCACAGTTTAATAGTTATTGCTGAAACAAATGGAGGTAAGATTACCTTTTTATGTATGGTTATGTTGGTAGTTACTAAGGACTTTTTATAGAAAGTAAAGATTTTGAAATACTGTAGTACAGGTAACGCCCATTTGGGGTTGATGTATGACTGTCTGTGGCAAAACTGCAGACGAGAATGTAGGTATCTAAAAATAATAATGCTATGCTTTTATTTTAGTTTTCTTATTAATTAATTAATTGGCCATAGTACTAGCTAACACTAATAGAGATGAGATAATAGATGTATGCTAAGTTTCTGGAAAGTTATTTACTTTACTTCCTGCAGGATTCACAATACTGTCAATGCCATTTAGTTTGTTAGTTGAATGTCTGTAAGATTAACTTTACACTGTGTGCACAATTATTAGGCAAGTTGTATTCCTGATGATTAATTTTATCGTTGAACAAATACAGTGCTCTCAGTCAATCCAAATTGTTAATAAACCTAAAACCAGAATGATTAACAAAGGAAAGGGGAGTTTAGGCCTTCTCAGGGGAATATATAAGTGTGCAGAATTATTAGGCAACATTTAGTGTGCAGAATTATTATGCAACTAAATGAAAAGCTTAAAGTTTCCCATCTCACTTGTTTATTTTAATTTTCAGTGTAACAAATAAACAACTCAGAATTAACAAACACTTCTAGCATTTCAAAAATATTCAGTGACCAATATAGCCACCCTTCTTTTCAATAACTGCCATGAGCCTTCCATCCAGTCTGTTAGTTATATTGATTTGTTGACGATCAACTTTTTGTGCAGCAGCAACCACGGCCTCCCAAATGCTATTCAGAGTGGTGTATTGTCTTCCCTCGCTGTAAATCTCATGCTTAAGAAGGGGCCACAAGTACTCAATAGGGTTTAAGTCAGGTGAGGAAGGGGGCCATGTCATTACTTTGTCATCTTTAAGGCCTTTGCGGGCTTGCCAAGCAGTGGAGTACTTGGGTGCATGTGATGGTGCATTGTTCTGCATAACAATCATGGCCTTCTTGAATGATGCAGACTTCTTCCCATACCACTGCTTGAAGAATGTATCTTTTAGAAACTGGCAGTAGGTTTGGAAGTTGATGTTAAGTCCATCTTCAACCTGAAATGGTCAAACTAGCTCATCCTTAATAATAGCAGCCCATGCCATTACCCCTCCACCACCTTGCTGGTGTCTGAGGCCCTGTCCACACGGCAACGGATTCAGGTGACTCCGATACAATTGCTTATCGTTTAGGCCTGGCGTCCACACGGCACCGGCGTTTTGGGTGCCCAAAACGCAATCTTTTTGAGAACGGGTTCCAGAGTGGAAAGATCTGGCAACGTTGCCGTTGTGAAGTCGTCTGGATGAGTAAAACGGATTTGTTTACGATGACGTCACAACCACATGACTGTGAGTGCTTCACGCCAGGTAGAAGTGTAACGAATATCACCAGGAAAAAGCCTTACAGAGCACTAGTGAGAGTGAAACACGAGCTTGGATATTATTATTATGTTAAGTGTTAGTTCACAGTAGTAAGGCAAGAAGCAGAATAGTGACAGTAATAGTGAAGCAAAAACATGCAATTGTACAAACACTGCAGCTCTACAGCAAAATATTCATTTATAAAATGGTCTGATTCTTAACACCAGTAGTGCCAATGATCTCATTGCGATGCGATGCGAGTTGTCAAGAAATCCTATAACTTGGTTCATGAAACGCGCTTACAAAATATTTTCACTGTGAATATTTATTGTGTAATGCCTGGTGCAAAGTGAGAGAGAGAGAATAGCCCTTAGGGCAGAGTCAATCCCGCCAGCAAAAATAAAGGGAAAAAAGGAGCGATCTCACCTCTTCAGATGATGGTTTAAGTCCTACAATACATTCCTCAAAAAAGGGCGTAGAAAAGCAAATTAATCCATCAACGTGTATCATTCAATTTATTCCGGACCATTAAAGACGCCGCCTTCCGCGTACGTCATCCTCGCCGCCATATTGGAAAGGTCAAAGCGGAGAATAAAGATTAGCTGCGTTTAACTGTACCAACAGGTTTACCGTCCAAACGAGATCACATGGGATTACCTTTCACAGGTGAGAAACAGCAAATTAATCCATCAACGTGTAGTATTCAATTTATTCCGGACCATTAAAGACGCCGCCTTCCGCGTACGTCATCCTCGCCGCCATATTGGAAAGGTCAAAGCGGAGAATAAAGATTAGCTGCGTTTAACTGTACCAACAGGTTTACCGTCCAAATGAGATCACATGGGATTACCTTACAGGTGAGACTGGAAAAATACTTTTCATTGTATTTGGTCATTATAATGTAATTTTCCGAACAGATTTTCCTGACTTTGTGGCTAATATGAAGTCTCGCGCATAATAGTTTATGCGCATGCGTCCTTACTTCTATTCCCATACGAAAAAGAACAGTAAAGAACTTATAAGAGTTTACCACTGTCTTAGTAGTAAATCCTTATAAATATAAGGATAAATCCTTATAATGATTTATAAATAAATATATATGCCATGTATGATTTACTCCTGAAAGTGGCCCATTTTGCATTTTCCTCATACAAATTTTTTATGAAAATCTAGTATGTATGAAGTGAACATTGTGCATGGTTTTTACAGATAATGTGTATGATGAATTACACTGTTTTAAATTATATTTTACAGTTTAAAATGTATATGCCTTTTATATGTAAATTTACATATAAAAGGCATGTACATTTTAAACTGTAAAGTATAATTTAAAACTACAAACATTACATGAAGCATACAAAGACAGTGTAATTCATCATACACATTATCTGTAAAAACCATGCACAATGTTCACTTCATACATACTAGATTTTCATAAAAAATTTGTATGAGGAAAATGCAAAATGGGCCACTTTCAGGAGTAAATCATACATGGCATATATATTTATTTATATTTATAAGGATTTACTACTAAGACAGTGGTAAACTCTTATAAGTTCTTTACTGTTCTTTTTCGTATGGGTTGTTCTGGTGTGTCCGAAGGGACCGTCTTACAGCGCCCCTAGAGGTGTGGCATGTGTATTGCATCGTTTTCAGCAAGCGTTGCGTTGCCATATGGACCTGATTTCTACTGATCGTTGCCCATTTGGAGGCGATATTTTTTTTAAATAACATCACGTTGCCGTTGTCGTGTGGATGTGGCCTGAGTCAAAGTGCCCTGTGTCCATTAGTTATCCAGCTATGGGCCCATCCATCTGGTCTATCCAGAGTCACTCTCATTTCATCCGTCCATAAAACCTTTGGAAAATCTGTCTTCAGATATTTCTTGGCCCAATCTTGACATTTCAACTTGAGTCTTGTTTAGTGGTGGTCATGTTTCAGCCTTCCTTACCTTGGCCATGTCTCTGATCACCGAACACCTTGTCCTTCTGGACACTCCAGGTCGGTTGCAGTTCTAGAATATTGTGGCACTGGAGGATAATGGGTTCCTGGTAGCTTCATGTTTAATCCTTCTCAAGTCTTTTGCGGTTAATTTGTGTCTTTTCTTCTCCACACATTTTTTGCGACCCTGTTGACTATTTGCAACAAAACGTTTGATTGTTCTGTGCTCACATTTCTATAGCTTAGCTATTTCAAGAGTGCTGCATCCCTCTGATAGGCATTTTACAATTTTAGTCTTTTCAGTGTCTGTTAAATCTCTTTTTTGGCCCATTTTGCCTGAGATAAAGAAGCTGCCTAATAATTATGCACACCTTAATATAGAGTATTAATGACTTTAGGTCACACCCTCCCTCATTACACAAATAAATACCACCTGAGAATGCTTAAATCCAATTAGCATTCAAGTGTATCTAGCTTGCGGTTGGAAAACATGCATAGAAATAATGGTAGGGTCAGAGTACTCACTTGCCTAATAATTGTGCACACAGTGTATTTTATCAACATTTTTAAATAACGTGACGGTATGGATTAGCAATGGGGTTAGAGGCATTATGTTGTGCTATGGGAAAATGTGCTTTACATCCATCTGAAATTTAGGAAATGGGCACCCTTTGCAGTGTACAGGTATGTATGTTTGTGTGTACGTGGTTGGGTGTTGTTGCTAGAATGAGCAGAGACCTGACCTCCTGTTGAACTGTGCATGCAGGCTTACAGTTGCCATGGTAGCATGAAGCAATACACATGTCAGCACACCCCAGAGAAGAGGGGGTCGGGGTGAACAGTGTTTCATTATCATTTAAAGGAACAGGCTGTCAGAACCAGCCATTTTGAACAGGGCTGTTTAGAGCGTTTACATGCACATAGAGAAAATCGAATTTCTGCCGTAGCTCGACTGAAATCGAAGTTCTAAATGGCATGGAAACACCTTAGCTAGGCTGAAATTGAACCGAACTTGATTTCTCGTAATCGAGCTACACGACCTAGATTATGCGATTTCTGCCGAGCTACTTAGTGCATGTAAACCCTATCGAGCTACTAGTCGAGCTGCTTACTTCAGCACTGCCCCTTCCGGAAGTGACGAGTGACGAGACCACAAGTGGGAAACACAACAGCCTCAGTCGAGGAAAAAAAAAAAACAGCCTCGGTCGGCATGACACGTCACCTTAGCCGCTACTTTATTAGGAACACTTGTGTCTGGGCATGTACGCACCCATTTCCAATTAGTTGGTAAGTTATTAGCATGTTAGCAGGCTAACAGTTAATATGTTCACCATTACAGAAATGCTAGATCTAGAAATGCTCATCCATGCTTTTATTTCTTCCCGTATTGATTATTGCAATTCTCTTTTTCTTGCCTTCAACAAATCTGTCATTTCTCATGTGCAATCTATCCAAAATGCTGCCGCTAGGCTACTCACTAGGTCCAACAGATTTTCTCACATCACTCCTGTCCTCCGCTCCCTACATTGGCTCCCAGTCCAGTACAGTTTTCAGTTTAAAATCCTCACCATTATCTACAGATCACTTCGTGGTCAGGCCCCTGCCTATCTTGTTGAGTTATTGCACCCCCTATCCTCTGCTCGCTCTCTTAGATCCAATAATCAAAACTTACTGTCCGTCCCACGTACCCGCCTTAGGACTTGGGGTGATCGTGCTTTTGTAGTGGTTGGCCCCAGGTTGTGGAATGACTTACCTGTTGAACTCAGGTTTGCTCCTTCTTTGGATGCTTTTAAGAGCCAATTAAAAACAAACTTTTTTAGACAGGCTTTTGGTTAGGTTGTTTTTATCTGTTATTTGCTTTTCTTATTGTACAACTGGGCCCATTTTGTTTTTGAATTTGTTTTAATTTATACCTTTATTAGGTTTGTTTTGCTTGTTTACTGTTTATTTATATTTTATTTTTTCCTTTCCTATTGTTTTTGGCTTTGATACATTGTAAAGCGCTTTGTGACTGTTTGTCTGTGAAAATACGCCATATAAATAAATTTTACTTACTTACAGATCAACTTCAACTTAGTGGCCATTTTATTAGGAACACTTCTGTTTGTACATACAAACTACAAACACTCTTCTTGTGAACACGGAACTGATAACTTCGTTTATACTCTTGAACAATGTTGCCAGATTGGGCGGTTTTAAGTGTATTTTGGCGGGTTTTGAACATATTTTGGGCTGGAAAACGTCAGCAGTATCTGGCAACACTGCTCTTGAATAGCTCTTCTTCATGACGACAACCGGAAGTGTACCAACACAATGGGGCGTGTAGCGCCACCTGTGGCTCGGGTGCACAATGCACCTCACACAATAGCTCGATTTCCTTGTGTGCATGTAGGATTAGATTTCTCTGGCACCCCTGCTGGGACCCTTAGCTCGATTACCGACAGCAGCTCGATTTGGATGTGCATGTAAACGTACTGACTGTGAGAAGGGTGCTGTTGTGCTTTATTGTTGTGGAATTTTGACCAAAGCATACCACATACATTTCATTAAGACCTCAGGAAACTGTATCAACCTGTAGAAAAGGGGTATAATGTGACCCCTTTAAGCTCAGCTACTGACAAAATGTGCTAATATAAAATTCTTTGTTAGCAAGCTAAAAAAAAATATTCTGTAACTGTCTCTTTACAAAAGAACTAATTTAAAGGGTATCAGTGCAATGAGGACGAATGCTTAATGCAGTCACAGATTATATTTTGTGAAATCATACATCAGGAAAACTGTATTGATTTTCCCACCACTTCAGTATTATGGGCGACGTTCACAACCTGAAATCATAATTCTATTTCAGTGAAATCCATTTCTCATATATTTATTAATTTGATCCATAATTTTGAATTTTAAATGGAAGTCTGTTCATCTATTTAGTAGGTGGTGTAGTATGTTCATATATTGTTAATGTGTTATTAGTCTATTTTTTTTTTTTTTGTCCTAATTGATCTAAATTTAATGTGGCCCTTTGCCTAAAACAGGTTTGATGATATTTATGTGCATGCATGTGGAAGAGTTTCTTCAGCTGATGTTTCAAATCATCTAGTGATCACTGTGCTTGATTACGCGCGCGCGTGTGTAGGCACGCCTCTGCTTGCGTGCGTTTGTGCAAGTGTCTAAATGCAACTGTGTTGGAGGGACATGTTTAAGTGCTCTCTGAAGCAGGCTATTGATAGGATAGTCTCTCTCTCTCTCTCTCTCTCTCTTCATCTAGAAACATTGGGACATTAGCTGGGAAACCTTTATGAAGGTTGGCTCTTGAGCTAAAGCTCTTACAGATGAGAGGTGTAATTACTCAGTTCTTCTTAGCCTACAAAGAGGGAATGCACTCATTTACTATATCTGCATGCCAGGCAAGGAAGAAAACAGGACAGAACCTATTTGTGTTCAGGTTTACCTCTTTGGCTAATGCTTACCTAATCAATTAAAGGAACATTTGATATGGCTTCCTCCTGCAAGACAAATAGTGATTGCAATGAAAACACAAATAAGCCTTGCCTTCTTTCCCTGTGGACAAGAGACTCTTGGTCATCATAGCTGTATCTGCTGACATGATGGTCTGTAGTGTTTATTTTTCCTTCAACAAGAGAGAAAAACCTCCTCCCTTGTGGCTTTTACTACTCAACTATACTTAACTATTGATGATGAGAAGAAGAAACCTTTGTCAGTGGGAGGGGAAAGTGCTGTTTATTCACTCAACTCCCCTCACATTTTTTCCTGCCAGTTCCGGGAATTGAACCAACAATGCTTTGGGCCCAAGGCTGCTTCTCTAACCTACAGGCCATGGCTGCCCCCTTTGTTACATATATTGTGGCATGACCCATATTAATACTGTAATAGTAACTTGCTACTTGTTCCAGAATCCTGCTGCCTTCTGGTTATCAGCCAGAGATTCATTCTGGCCCCAAATAAGATAAGTTATATTAATGCCATTCTGTCTGGTTGGCACTAGTCCTTGTTAGATTCTTAGCTCTACTTACTGTCAGGATAGGGCATGTTCTCCCCAGGTCCTTGTTGGTTTGTCTGGGCACACTGGTTTCTGCTTATCTCCTGAAAACATTTTAGCAAGCATGCTTAGCAGCCATTTTTTAAAATCTTATTTGGTGCCATAATCATTTGACCTGAAGTCTGCTGTCTTACTTTTAATAATGTAGATAAATCACAGTATGACTTATAGTATACAACAACCTATTGGACCTTATCTAATTTGAAGCAGAAACAAACTGAAATTTGTCTTTATAAATTGAGCCAACTGAAATAATGTGAGCTGTGAAGAGTTGAGTTGAGCTGGACTGCTAGCTAGTAAGCTCATATTTCATTTAACATCAACTTTTTAATTCAGCTAATTATTATACTGATTAGAAAGATAACATCTTCACTTTGGTGAGTTGGCTTTCTTTGGAGTGCATTTGTTTTATGTTATTGTGAACTTTCTCAAAACCACAGCTGCAAGACTCTGAATGGCTGTCTAGCTTTAAAGAAGCAAAGCATTCATCCTTGCCCTTGGAGCGGTGTTTTTTCTCTGTTTTGGAAAGTTCACCATGGTGTCTCTCTGTTGTGTCTGGGGATAACCCATGGAAGGACAGTTCTGATGCAGTTAGATGTGTGCTTTTAGTTGCCAGCTCAGGTGGTCTACTTTCAAAAGGCGTGTAAATTTTGTTATGGAAAAGAGGGAACCTCTCTCCGAGTTCTCTCAAGTCAGAAGGTAGTATGGAGTCTTTTGGAGGAACCTGGAGGGACCCGGATAAACCAGGTGTAGGGCAATTCCATGTAAATGTCAACCTCACCATGCAAAAATAAAGCAACATGTAATACATCAAAACCACTCCCAGAGATATCACCTAGGCCTGTATTTTACAGATGTGAATAAGTTGAACCAATTTGTAACCAACCTAATATGTCACTGTCAGTCTTTCTTTCTTATAATGTAAAACCCAAGCTAAAATCAACTTTGATCATGTGCAATTCTATATTATTCCCACAAGCCACAGAAATGTATGCTAAAATCCACAAAACAGCAAAACAATAGCTATCCTAAATATTAAGAACTTTGATAGTTTTAGCTGATATTTAGAGAGTTTTTCAAAGGGTTATGGTGGTTAAATTGCTGATTTTCTAAACATATGCCATGTCTATTTCAGACGCGTCACATCCATAACGGAATTTCGTCACATCCATAACGCTGACTTTTCCTTCCGAAACTCTGCATGAAATACAAAATATTTTAAACAAAGATTTTTTTAATATTCACCTTGGACCCCTCTATCAAATGGATATCTCCATTTCGACATTAGGTTTACAATTTCACAGAGTTTGATAAAAATGTACAGTCACCCAAGAAAAGTGATACTTTTTCTGTCACATCCATAACGCATCTTTTATTGGCATTTTCTGGCATGCCCTAGATGTACTATGGGAATTGTTCTTGTTCTATCACTTCTCCAGTATGGTACAGCCTTAAAATATGCAACACCTGTTTAAATACTGGGAGACAATAAAACATGCACTGGGTCATTTGTTGCCATTTTGAGTTCAAGTGTCACGTCCATAACGCTGGAATTGCTCTGTAGCAGCTTAACAAGATGTTCAAGGCTGAGAAAAGGTTCACCCTTGGCATTAACAAGCATGGTCTGTCGGAAGAGGAAATTGGGATATGCAGACAGGACAGTTTGTTATTTTGGCTGTTCAATAATGACACCCCATTTCCAGAAAAGTTGGAATATTTTCCAAATTGCAATAAAAACAAAAATCTGTGATTTGTTAATTCAGGTGACTCTTTATTTAACTGACAAAAGTACAAAGAAAAGATTTTCAATAGTTTTATTGATCAACTTGATTGTATTTTGTAAATATAAATGAAGTTAGAATTTGATGCATGCAACGCACCCAAAAAAGAAAAAGTGGGACAGAGGCACATATAAGACAGAAAAGTTTAGAGGATATTCAAGTAACACCATTTTGGAAGATCCCACAATAAGCAGGTTAATTGGTAACATGACTAAGTATAAAAGGAGCATGTACCAAAGTCTCAGTCTTTGTAAGCAAGGATGGGTCATGGCTCACTGCATTGTACCAAAATTCATGAGAGAATTGTTCGTCCATTCAAAATGAACATTTCTAAATGTAAGATTGCAGAGAATTGAGGTATTTCAAAATGTACAGTACATAATATTGTGAAAAGATTCAGGTAATTTGGAGACATCTCAGTGTGTCAAGGGCGAGGTCGGAAACCACTGTCGAATGTGCATGACCTTTGAGCCCTCAGGTGGCACTGCTTAAGAAACTGTAATGCTAACGTGACAAATATAGCCACATGGACTTGGGAGTACTTGGGACACCGTTGTCACTTAAAACAGTCTGCTGCATCCAAAAATGCAACCTGAAACTGTATTACGCAAGGAACAAGCTATTCATCAATTCTATGCAGAAATGCCACCGATTTTCTCTGGGCCTGAACTCCTCTCAGATGGACAAAAATACAGTGGAAACATGTGCTGTGGTCAGATGAGTCTGAATTTTAGCTTGTTTTCGGGAAAACTGGACATCGAGTTCTCTGTGCCAAAGGTGAACACGACCATCCAATTTGTTATCAGAGAAAGGTGCAACAGCCAGCACCTGTGATGGTATGGGGTGCATTGGTGCCCACAGCATGGGTGAATTGCATGTGTATGATGGTACCATTGATGTATTGGGATTTAGAGACAAATATTCATCAAGGCAATGACTCTTTTCGGGAAGTCCATGCTTGTTTCAGCAGGACAGTGCCAGGCCTCATTCTGCATGGGCTATAACAGCATGGCATTGTAGACAGTGTGTGTGCTTGTTTGGCCTGTTGCCAGTCCAGATCTGTCTCTTATTGAGAATGCATGATGCAGCATAAAGAGGAGAATCAGACAACAGCGACCATGGACTGTTGGGCAGCTGAAGTCTTAGTTCAGTTAAAATGCAATCTGCAGTGTATTGGTTTCACAGCAAAATAAAAACATCAGACCACAACATAAGGAACCATATGGCAAGACACCAAGGTAATGGCTGCACCCAGGAATACCAGTCTTCAATCAATAACAAGGGGTTAAATAAATTAGCTGTTGGGGAGAGGTTACCTGTCCTAGAAAAGAAGTGAGACTGACACACCACCTGTGCTTTTGATTCTGGTGCTTATACACACATACACAGACACATGCGCACAGACACTCATACACAGACACTGCCGAAAGCAATCACAGCAAACAGTAAGGTGTACGTTACCACTACAAAATACTGTGTAGTGTACAAAAAAAGAGAGCTCTGATCTGGCAACCTGCTGCGTAGAACACCTGCAACACTTTTTTTTTTTTTTTCACAAGAGGGGCAGAATACTGGAGCAGCCAATACCCCATCTACAGCCTTAACGCTGCAGCAGGGAAGGAACAAACCAATGAAGCCAATTAAAAGCACACTAGATTCAGACAAAGCCTATACTTGGGCTATGTTAAATAAAAAAAAAAACACACAAGGCAAGACCCGGTCCCGGATAAAGCGGAAAAAGACGAGACAAGGCAAAAACTAAAATTATACTAAATTTACACGAAGCAAAGCAGCAGCGGCAAATCTTTCTCTAGGTGTCTCTGACTCAACATGAATGGAAATGGGGCTCCCTGGCATATCCCAACACACACCTACATGAGAGCATCACAGTTTAAGAATACAACATCAGACATTCAAATAACTGGCTAATAGCACAGGGCTAGATTGCAAGTAATACATGAAAGTGAAACATCATGTTGATACACTTGCACATCTATACAGAGATTACACAAACAAGCATTACTCTCCATTACTGTGTGCTACACAGGACATTTTACCTCAATGTATCACCCTGTTACCAATGGCAGCGTGTGCTCATTCAGTGTCTTCTGACAAGACCCGAGTTTAAAAACATCACTATTGTACGTGCATATCATCTCTTAAATGGTAACCTGTATTTAAACTAGGCTACAAGTGAAATTGTGTACAAATGCCTTCGGTAGTCAACCAGTGTACTATGTGGAAGCGTTTGATGAATAGTAGCACACCTATTACCAGATAGTTTAACATTAGACACAAAAGCCTATACAACTGCATGTAAGTGGTGGAAATTAACCAGTAACACACACCTTCGCAGGCGATAGCACCAAGAACATAAGGAATGTGAAGAAAGTACAGAAACCCAGGGATCTCACTTAGGCCCTGTCCACACGGCAACGGATTCAGGTGACTCCGATACAATTGCTTATCGTTTAGGCCTGGCGTCCACACGGCACCGGCGTTTTGGGTGCCCAAAACGCAATCTTTTTGAGAACGGGTTCCAGAGTGGAAAGATCTGGCAACGTTGCCGTTGTGAAGTCGTCTGGATGAGTAAAACGGATTTGTTTACGATGACGTCACAACCACATGACTGTGAGTGCTTCACGCCGGGTAGAAGTGTAACGAATATCACCAGGAAAAAGCCTTACAGAGCACTAGTGAGAGTGAAACACGAGCTTGGATATTATTATTATTATTATTATTATTATTATGTTCAGTGTTAGTTCACAGTAGTAATGCAAGAAGCAGAATAGTGACAGTAATAGTGAAGCAAAAACATGCAATTGTACAAACACTGCAGCTCTACAGCAAAATATTCATTTATGAAATGGTCTGATTCTTAACACCAGTAGTGCCAATGATCTCATTGCGATGCGATGCGAGTTGTCAACAAATCCTATAACTTGGTTCATGAAACGTGCTTACAAAATATTTTCACTGTGAATATTTATTGTGTAATGGTGCAAAGTGAGAGAGAGAGAGAGAGAGAGAGAGAGAGAGAATAGCCCTTAGGGCAGAGTCAATCCCACCAGCAAAACTAGGGGGAAAAAAGAGCGATCTCACCTCTTCAGATGATGGTTTAAGTCCTAGAATACATTCCTCAAAAAAGCAAATTAATCCATCAACGTGTATATCATTCAATTTATTCCGGACCATTAAAGACGCCGCCTTCCGCGTACGTCATCCTCGCCGCCATATTGGAAAGGTCAAAGTGGAGAATAAAGATTAGCTGCGTTTAACTATACCAACAGGTTTACCGTCCAAACGAGATCACATGGGATTACCTTTCACAGGTGAGAAACAACAAATTAATCCATCAACGTGTAGTATTCAATTTATTCCGGACCATTAAAGACGCCGCCTTCCGCGTACGTCATCCTCGCCGCCATATTGGAAAGGTCAAAGCGGAGAATAAAGATTAGCTGCGTTTAACTGTACCAACAGGTTTACCGTCCAAACGAGATCACATGGGATTACCTTACAGGTGAGACTGGAAAAATACTTTTCATTGTATTTGGTCATTATAATGTAATTTTCCGAACAGATTTTCCTGACTTTGTGGCTAATATGAAGTCTCGCGCATAATAGTTTATGCGCATGCGTCCTTACTTCTTCTATTCCCAAACGAAAAAGAACAGTAAAGAACTTATAAGAGTTTACCACTGTCTTAGTAGTAAATCCTTATAAATATAAGGATAAATCCTTATAAGGATTTATAAATAAATATATATGCCATGTATGATTTACTCCTGAAAGTGGCCCATTTTGCATTTTCCTCATACAAATTTTTTATGAAAATCTAGTATGTATGAAGTGAACATTGTGCATGGTTTTTACAGATAATGTGTATGATGAATTACACCGTCTTTGTATGCTTCACGTAATGTTTGTAGTTTTAAATTATATTTTACAGTTTAAAATGTATATGCCTTTTATATGTAAATCCAACACTTACATTTAAAATGATCCAACATTTACATATAAAAGGCATATACATTTTAAACTGTAAAATATAATTTAAAACTACAAACATTACGTGAAGCATACAAAGACGGTGTAATTCATCATACACATTATCTGTAAAAACCATGCACAATGTTCACTTCATACATACTAGATTTTCATAAAAAATTTGTATGAGGAAAATGCAAAATGGGCCACTTTCAGGAGTAAATCATACATGGCATATTTATTTATAAATCCTTATAAGGATTTACTACTAAGACAGTGGTAAACTCTTATAAGTTCTTTACTGTTATTTTTCGTATGGGTTGTTCTGGTGTCTCCGAAGGGACCGTCTTACAGCGCCCCTAGAGGTGTGGCATGTGTATTGCATCGTTTTCAGCAAGCGTTGCGTTGCCATATGGACCCGATATTTTACTGATTGTTGCCCATTTGGACGCGATATATTTTTAAATAACATCTCGTTGCCGTTGTCGTGTGGATGTAGCCTTAGCCTACCTGATCAGCCTGTTTTTATAGAAAACAGCACTACAGCTAATGAATGAGTAGCAACTAAAGTGCTACTTGGAGGCATGGCAGAGCAGGAAAGGAGCTATGGTAACTGCAGAGGGACAAACTTGTGAGCAAAAAGGCAGTGACTCTGCCGGTTACACTTGCTTGGATAGCGGCCTTCAGCTCATCTCTATTTTTGGGTGAGGTGTTTTTCATCTTCCTCTTGATAATACCCTATGGGATTCAGGTCAGGCAAGTTGGCTGGCCAAACAAACTGTAATATCATGGTCAGCAAACCATTTGGTCGTAGTTTTGGCACTGTGGGCAGGTGCTAAGTCTTGCTGGAAAAGGAATTCAGCCTCTCCATAAAGCTTGTCAGCAGATGAAAGCATGAAGTGCTCTAAAATCTACTGGGAGATGGCTGTGTTGACTTTGGATTTGATAAAACACAGTGGACCAACACCGGCAGATGACATGGCACCCCAAACAATCACAGACTGGAAACTTTACACTGGACTTCAAACACCTTGGATTCTGTGCCTCTTTGGACCACTGAGCAACAGTCCAGTTATTTCTCTCCTTAGCCCAGGTAAGACGCTTCTGATATTATCTCTGGTTCAGGAATGGCTTGATATTAGGGATGTGACGGTTGTAGCCCCTTTCCTGAAGATGTCTGTGTGTGGTGGCTCTTGATGCACTGACACCAGCCTCAGTCCACTCCTTGTGAAGCTTTCCCAAGTTCTTGAATTGACTTTTCTTGACAATCCTTTCAAGGCTGCGGTCATCCCTGTTGCTTGTGCACCTTTTCCAGCCAGCCTTTTCAGCAGTGACCTTCTGTGGCTTACACTCCTCATGGAGGGTGTCGATGATTGATTTGTCTTCTGGACAACTGTCAAGTCAGCAGTCTTGACTGATGATTGTGGTTGCATGTACTGAATTAGACAGAGATATACGCAGTATTTATATTGTTTGAATAGTAATTTACTCAAACTCGAAATTAAATATTCTAATATTTTCAGATTTTATTTTGTACTGTAGGCCATAATTCATCTCATCTCATTATCTCTAGCCGCTTTATCCTTCTACAGGGTCGCAGGCAAGCTGGAGCCTATCCCAGCTGACTACGGGCGAAAGGCGGGGTACACCCTGGACAAGTCGCCAGGTCATCACAGGGCTGACACATAGACACAGACAACCATTCACACTCACATTCACACCTATGGTCAATTTAGAGTCACCAGTTAACCTAGCCTGCATGTCTTTGGACTGTGGGGGAAACCGGAGCACCCGGAGGAAACCCACGCGGACACGGGGAGAACATGCAAACTCCGCACAGAAAGGCCCTCGCCAGCCCCGGGGCTCGAACCTAGGACCTTCTTGCTGTGAGGCGATAGCGCTAACCACTACACCACCGTGCCGCCGTAGGCCATAATTATCAAAATTAAATAGAAAAATGCTTGAAACATTTTAGTTTTTATGCATTGAATCTAGAATATATTTAAATTTTCACTTTCTTAAATAACTCATGGAAAATATTGACGTTTATAATATTCTATTTTTTTTAGATGCACCTGTATGTAGTCATTCTTGTTTAAGATAGGGTCAACATATCTTTGTGGTTAATCAGCATAATTTTTCACTGAAAATATGAGATACCTAACCTTTTACTTCTAATCTAAAAAAATAAGATCTAATTCTAACCTAAACATATTGCAGAACTCAAAATTCTGAATATTCAAGTGTTCTTCAGTGCCCGTGATAAAACATAATTAGGTTTGTTGTTTTGCCTGAATTCTTAAATGCTTCTAGCATCATTTAATTTGTCAGTTTTGATGAAGGCAGCAGCAAGAAGTCACTGGTTATTTATAGTGTCTTACAAAAGTATTCATCCCCCTTGGTATTTGTCCTGTTTTGTCGCATTACAAGCTGGAATTAATATGGATTTTTGGATGGTTAGGACCATTTGATTTACACATGCCTACAGCTTTAAAGGTGCAAATTGTTGTTTTTTTGTGACAAACAATAATTAAGATGAAAAAAAAACAGAAATCTGGAGTGTGCATAGGTATCCCCCCCCCCCCCCCCCCCAAAAAAAAAAAAGTCAATACTTTATAGAGCCACCTTTTGCTGCAATTACAGCTGCAAGTCTCTTGGAGTATGTCTCTATTAGCTTAGCATATCTAGCCACTGGGATTTTTGGCCATTTCTCAAGGCAAAACTGCTCCAATTCCTTCAAGTTAGATGGGTTGCGTTGGTGTACAGCAATCTTCAAGTTATGCCACAGATTCTCAATTGGATTGAGGTCTGGGCTTTGATTAGGCCGTTCCAAGACATTTAAATGTTTCCCTTTAAACCACAACAGTGTAGCTTTAGCAGTCTGTTTAGGGCCATTGTCCTGCTGGAACATGAACCTTTATCTCAGTCTCAAACCTCTGGCTGACTCAAACAGGGTTTCCTCCAGAATTGCCCTGTATTTAGTGCCATCCATCTTTCCTTCAGTCCTGACCAGCTTTCCTGTCCCTGCAGGTGAAAATTATCCCCACAGCATGATGCTACCACCACCATGCTTCACTGTAGGAATGATGTTCTCAGTGTGTTGGATTTGCACCACACATGGCATTTCCCATGATGGCCAAAAAGATCAGTTTTAGTCTCATTTGACCAGAGTATCTTCTTCCATGTATTTTGGGAGTCTGCCACATGCTGTTGGGCAAACTCCAAACATGTTTTCTTGAGCATTGGCTTTTTTCTGGCCACTCTTCCATAAAGCCCTGCTCTGTGGCGTGAGCGGCTTAAAGTGGTCCTATGGACAGATCCTCCCATCTCCGCTGTGGATCTTTGTAGCTCCTTCAGTGTCATCATTGGTGTCTTTGTTGCATCTCTGATTAATGCTTTCCTTGCCTGGTCTGTGAGTTTTGGTGGGCAGCCTTCTCTTTTCAGGTTTGTAGTGGTGCCATATTCTTTTCATTTTGCTCGAATGGATTTAGTGGTGCTTCCTGGGATATTGAAAGCTTGGGATATTTTTTTTATGACCCAACCCTGATCTATACTTCACAACTTTGTCTCTGACCTGTTTGAGTGCTCCTTGGTTTTCATGTTGGTTGCTTAGTAGTGTAGCAGAGTCAGGGTCCTTCCAGAACAGGTTGATTTATACAGACCTCGTGACAGATCATGTGACACTGATTGCTCACAGGTGGATCTTAATCAACAAATTATGTGACTTCTGAAGCTAATTGGTTAGACCAGCTCTTGTTTAGGGATTTCATATGAAAGGGGGTGAATACCTTTGCACATTCAAAATTTCTGTTTTTTCATCTTAATTATTGTTTGTGCCACAATCAAACAGCAATTTGCACCTTTAAAGTTGTAGGCATGTTGTGTAAATCAAATGGTGCTAACCCCCCAAAATCCATTTTAATTCTAGCTTGTAATGCGACAAAATAGGACAAACACCAAGGGAGATGAATACTTTTACAAGACACTATATTTCTTCTTTGCTTTTTCCAAACTCATTTTCTTTTCAGTCTTTAGCTGTAGCTGTTTTAAGGCATTGTTTCTTGCCTCATGACTTCCCCTTGTCCAGAAGAGAATCCCAGCAGGAGTTTCCCAACAGACTTGTGCACTATAACCATCTATCACAGCACTGTTGAATTCAGTTCACACTGGTCAGAAGGTGCTAATTAATTTTCTATTACAAGGCAAATACCAGGTTTATATTAATGCACAGGAACATGTATAGTGCACACTTCTATGGTATTGTTCACATGGTGGAGGACATTTATTCGGCATTTATGGAAGGAGTCTACAATGCCAGCACTGTGTGACAGAGGAAATGTTGTTTCTTGATGTTTTCTGACACAGGACCGTTCTCCATGTCATACATTTTTTAAAAATTATCTTCAATAGAGAAAATACAACTGCTTATAGTTGTGATAACATAAACAGCAAAACTAAAAATGAATAAAAGTATGATGTGTCATTTCTTTAATTCATAAAAATAAATGTTAGCTGTGGCCAATTGCTGTGGTGTCAGAGGAGTTAAACCATTTTGATAATTATTGTTTAATCCACTTTGCTTTGTGCTGGGCCATTAATTATTTTCCTATAACACTACTGCTGCCATGTTTTATTTCTTAATTAATGAGAATAAGCACAGGAGACAGGGATAACACAGTGCACTTTCGTGAAAAAAATGTAGTATAGGGACTCCTGCAAGTATTTTGTTTCGCCACAAAGGTACATGCATCATATGAATACTAAGCGCCTTTAGCATGAGGTAGGTGATTCTACATCATCAAGATTCATTTGAAAATAGAGCTACCCCGTTCTGTATGATTCTAAATCCAGATAAGTGTATCTAAATTTCAAGCAGAAAAATGGTTCTGGATGTGGTCATTCTTTGGAGAAGATGGTTGAAAACACTTGGTCTTTTCTACATCACATATGACAGCTGATTTCATTGGTTTAAAAACTGGGTCAAAATTGAATTCGTATGCCATGTTTGAGGCATCAAATGCAAATCCTATAGGCAAAGCAGCACAGCTCTCTCTCCATTGTGAAACAATGGCTTCACCAGCGCAAAGCAGTTTTGCATCAGATTATCTGTAGGTGGCCTTAATTATAATTGCAGCATCGCTTCCAAAGAAAAAGGGCATTTTAGCTGAAAGGTGTGTGTAAAAAAAAAAAAAAGTGTTCCTGAAGCTGTAGGAGGTTCTAAAGATCAGTGTGTAGGTGGTCTTTTTCCATGTTTCCTTATTTCATTGCTTCCCTAGCAACATCTATCAGTGAAAATAGAGGTATCATTAATGCTCAGCACATCACCATTGAAATGTCTTGTCACTGTAAGGAAGACATCCTTCATTCTAGGTAGGAAGATGTTCAACAAACCAATCAGCCAGTCTCCTCTTGGTTTCTCTGATGTACAGCCGATTGCATCTCTTGTGGGATAGACAATAAACAAGACATATTCATCTATAATTAATACTCCTTTTGCCATTATGATAAATGCACATCTTTCTTCTGTCTCTGTCCCAATAATAATAATAATAACGGGGCGGCACGGTAATGTAGTGGTTAGCACTGTCGCCTCACAGCAAGAAGGTCCGGGTTCGAGCCCCGTGGCCGGCGAGGGCCTTTCTGTGTGGAGTTTGCATGTTCTCCCCGTGTCCGCGTGGGTTTCCTCCGGGTGCTCCGGTTTCCCCCACAGTCCAAAGACATGCAGGTTAGGTTAACTGGTGACACTAAATTGACCGTAGGTGTGAATGGTTGTCTGTGTCCATGTTACCCCTTTTACACCAAATCAGTTCCAGGGCTGGTTCGGGGCTGGTGCTGGTTCACAACTTGTTCAACTTGCGAGCCAGCTGAGAACCAGTTTGCTTTTCCATAGCTCGCAGTGCTAAGAGAAGACACGTCATTACGTCGCTGTATACGTCAGTTACGTTGTTGTATACATCATTACGTCGCTGTATACGTCAGTTACGTCACTACGTTTGCATAAACCTTGGCACGAATATCGAAGCAAAAACAACACGGAAGAAGCAGCAGCAACAACAGTAATAATGGATGACTTCGCGTTTGTACAGCTGCTGCTTCTCGTTGCTTAAAAATGGCGATCTTTCGCGGTCTTGTTATTGTTGTTGGTCTTAACAACTCCGCTCCCCCCCCGCTGATGTAAGCGGTTCTTTCCTCTGGCCCAGCAGAGAGTTGGTGCTAGCCTGGAATCGGTTTTTTTGGCCCCAGAGCCAGTTCTTTGTCAGTGGAAACAGAAAACCCGGTTCCAAACTAAGCAGTGGCCCTGAACCAGCCCTGGAACTGCTTTGGTGGAAAAGGGGCATGTGTCAGCCCTGTGATGACCTGGCGACTTGTCCAGGGTGTACCCCGCCTTTCGCCCTTAGTCAGCTGGGATAGGCTCCAGCTTGCCTGCGACCCTGTAGAATAGGATAAAGCGGCTGCAGATAATGAGATGAGATAATAATAACTGACTGTATCTTAGATTTAAAGCCCTGGTTGCAGGAAAACTTTCTCAAGTTAAACAGTGATAAAATTGAAGTCCTACTGGTTGGTCCCAAAAACACGACTATCTGAATCATCTAACTTTTCTACTAGTATTGGTGATGTGCTTGTTAATCCTGCTCCTGTTGTCAGAAATCTTAGCCTACTATTTGATCCATCACTCAATTTTGATTTTCATATGAAGTCACTCACCAAACTTGCATTCTTTAACCTCCATAACATTGCTTATCTCCGTCCCCTTCTAACCAGTAATGATGCACAAACTCTGGTTCATGCTTTTATTATGTTTCGTTTAGGTTATTGTCATTAACTCTTCATAGGCCTTCCTGCAAAGTCTTTATAAAAACTACAGTATATTCAGAACTCTGCAGCTAGGGTTCTAACTCCTACTAAATGCTTTGTTCACATCACCCCCATCCCCTCTCAGCTACATTGGCTATCAGTTCTGTCTCGTATTAAATTTAAAATCTTGTTTGTCACTTTCAAAGCCCTGCATAGTCTTGCTCTGATCTACCTTAGGAAATGACTGACCCCCTACACCCCCTCTCACTCACTAAGGTCTTCTAGCAACAACTTACTTGCTGTCCCATGC
This sequence comes from Neoarius graeffei, assembly GCF_027579695.1. NCBI lineage: Eukaryota > Metazoa > Chordata > Actinopteri > Siluriformes > Ariidae > Neoarius > Neoarius graeffei. Next base: position 56,394,045 of record NC_083576.1, read on the forward strand.
ACCAGACTTTCCACTGTTGGGAGCAGATCCTTCAGTGCCATTGCCCCCAAACTCTGGAATTCTCTTCCTCAAACTCTCTGTGACTGCTTCTCTTTCTCTGCTTTCAAATCTGAATTTAAGACTCATCTCTTCCATGAACATTTCTGTTCCTCTCTTATGACTTGGTCTTTTTTTTAATTTTATTTATTTATTTGTTTTGTTTGTTTATCTATCCTTTCCCCCCTGTAAAGCAACCTTGGGATTGAGAAAAGTTGCACTATTTTCTGAGCAGATTGCTTTACAGACCATAAACTCCTTATTACCAAATGTTTTGTGGTCAAGAAAAAGAGACAAAACCACCATCAAAACCTAATACCACATCAAATGCTGAAATGAAGAGAAGTTGGAACTTTTCCTGGAAGAAAAGCTTTCAAGTTGTGAAGAATCATGGGATGATTTACCTTAGGAAACGACTGACCCCTACACCCCCTCTCACTCACTAAGGTCTTCTAGCACTCACTGAGGCAGAATAATATGCAAGGAAGAAAATCACAGAGGGCTTTATGCAGCTCTCAATGCAGTTTATGGACCCAAATCCAAAAATCTACATCCAGTGAGAACAAAGAGTGGTGAACTTCTCTCATCAACAGAGGACATTAAGAACAGATGGGTTGAGCACTTCAATGAGTTTCTTAACCAACCAACAAATGTTGAATGAGATATCCTTGATGAAATTGAGGGGTATCCAACTATGGAAGAACTTGACAAGCCAATCACCATGGTAGAGGTCGAGACAGCAGTCAATAACACCAAACTTAGAAAGAGCCCAGGGCCAGATGGTATTTTACCAGAGATTATTGTACATGGTGGCATCACTTTGCAATCCTTCTTGTTGGCCATCTTTAATCTCTTGTGGACGACAGAAGACGTACCATCTGGCTGGATTGATGCCAACATCTGTGCTCTATTCAAAAAAAGTGATCACAGTCAATGTGGAAACTATTGTGGGGTGTCTTTGCTTAGTGCCATAGGAAAAGTCTTCACTGACATTCTCTTACAGCAGTTTCAGCATCTGGCTGAGTTAGTTTATCCTGAATCTCAGGGTACCGTACAGAAGAAATAGAAGCGCTATTAATGCTGTTTTCATCTTGCTTCAGATAATGGAGAAGTGCAGAGAGCAGCAACAGAACTTACACATTGCCTTTATTGACTTCACCAAGGCTTTCAACTCTGTAAATCCTGAGCTACTTCTCAAAATATTGGGAAAATTGGGCTGCCCTGCCAAATTCAGTCACATAATCAAGAAACTAAAAACAGACATGCATGCAAGACTGATAATTGATGAAGAGCTGTCTGAGCCCATAACAGTGTTCTAAAGCAGGGCTGCAAGCTTGCTCCCACTCTTTGGTATATATGCTGCTGTACTGCTCTCCCTCGCTTTCAAGAGCAGTAGTCCTACACATGGCATCAAGGTTCGCTTCAGATATGATGGTGACATATTCGATCTTCGGCGTCTGAAATCCAAAACCAAAGCACTTACCAGATATACAGTATAAGAAAAGCCCAGTACGCTGGTGATATCGCCATCTTCTGCAACAGTACCACTTCACTTCAACAACTTCTGTCTGCTTACAACAGCCTATCGCAGAAGATGGGTCTTCGGATCAATACCAAGAATAGAGAAACTATGAGTGTAGGATAACAAGCTAATTTTACATCACTGGACAGAAGCTGACTAAAGTAGATCACTTTAAATATCTTGGCAGCTACGTTATTAAGGACTGGAAGTTAGATAAAGAAATTACTGTGTGTATTCAAGCTGCCTCACATACTGTGGGGTAGGCTCAGAGACAGAGTCTTCAACTGCTGGGAACTAATCAGTGTGTTATTCCAGTGATGGTGTATGGAAGTGAGACTTGGACTTTATAACACCATCAAATCAAAAATCGAAGAACCATCGAACAATGGCATCTTAGATCCATTCTCAAGATTAAATGGGATGACTACAGTTCAAATGATGAAGTTCTAGAATATGCTAAGTCTGAAGACATTGAGAACGTACTTCTTAGAAACAAACTGCATTGGGTGGGACATGTTGCACATTTGCCAGATGATTGGTCAGTCAAAGCACTATTTAGAGGTGAACTGGCAAAAGGCTGGTATACACACCACTGTGTGTGTGTTTATATAATATATACAAACACACACATTTTTATATATAATATATAAAATACAGGGTGTCCCAAAAAATGTACTCACTCTTTAAATTACAATAAATGCATTGTTTATTGACTTAGAAACAAGATTAATGGTTAAATGCATAAACGGATAAATGCATGTTTACAAATGTTCAGACTGACAACCACCATGTTCCAAACACAGCCAATATCGCAGACCAATGGATTCAATGTGAGTACGTTTTTTTGGGATACCCTGTGTGTGTGTGTGTGTGTGTGTGTGTGATATATACACACAACCCCGATTCCAAAAAAGTTGGGATAAATAGAACATAGACAACATATCAAATGTTGAAAGTGAGACATTTTGAAATTTCATGCCAAATATTGGCTCATTTGAAATTTCATGACAGCAACACATCTCAAAAAAGTTGGGACAGGGGCAATAAGAGGCTGGAAAAGTTAAAGGTACAAAAAAGGAACAGCTGGAGGACCAAATTGCACCTCATTAGGTCAATTGGCAATAGGTCATTAACATGACTGGGTATAAAAAGAGCATCTTGGAGTGGCAGCGGCTCTCAGAAGTAAAGATGGGAAGAGGATCATCAATCCCCCTAATTGTGCGCTGACAAATAGTGGAGCAATATCAGAAAGGAGTTCGACAGTGTAAAATTGCAAAGAGTTTGAGCATATCATCATCTACAGTGCATAATATCATCAAAAGATTCAGAGAATCTGGAAGAATCTCTGTGCATAAGTGTCAAGGCCGGAAAACCATACTGGGTGCCCGTGGTCTTCGGGCCCTTAGATGGCACTGCATCACATACAGGCATGCGTCTGTATTGGAAATCACAAAATGGGCTCAGGAATATTTCCAGAGAACATTATCTGTGAACACAATTCACCGTGCCATCTGCCGTTGCCAGCTAAAACGCTATAGTTCAAAGAAGAAGCCGTATCTAAACATGATCCAGAAGCGCAGACGTCTTCTCTGGGCCAAGGCTCATTTAAAATGCATTATGGCAAAGTGGAAAACTGTTCTGTGGTCAGACGAATCAAAATTTGAAGTTCTTTATGGAAATCAGGGACGCCGTGTCATTCGGACTAAAGAGGAGAAGGATGACCCAAGTTGTTATCAGCACTCAGTTCAGAAGCCTGTATCTCTAATGGTATGGGGTTGCATTAGTGCGTGTGGCATGGGCAGCCTACACATCTGGAAAGACACCATCAATGCTGAAAGTTATATCCAGGTTCTAGAGCAACATATGCGCCCATCCAGACGACGTCTCTTTCAGGGAAGACCTTGCATTTTCCAACTTGACAATGCCAAACCACATACTGCATCAATTACAGCATTATGGCTGCATAGAAGAAGGGCCCGGGTACTGAACTAGCCAGCCTGCAGTCCAGATCTTTCACCCATAGAAAACATTTGGCGCATCATAAAACGGAAGATACGACAAAAAAGGCCTAAGACAGTTGAGCAACTAGAATCCTACATTAGACAAGATTGGGTTAACATTCCTATCCCTAAACTTGAGCAACTTGTCTCCTCTCCCCAGAAAAAGAGAAAAGGGGATGTCTCACAGTGGTAAACATGGCCTTGTCCCAACTTTTTTTAGATGTGTTGTTGTCATGAAATTTAAAATCACCTAATTTTTCTCTTTAAATGATATATTTTCTCAGTTTAAACATTTGATATGTCGTCTATGTTCTATTCTGAATAAAATATGGAATTTTGAAACTTCCACATCATTGCATTCCATTTTTATTTACAATTTGTACTTTGTCCCAACTTTTTTGGAATCGGGGTTATATATAAAATATTCTCAGCTCTTGTCCATGAGTGTCTTGCTCTTGTTTCAGTAGCCCATTTCTCATCAGATTGCCCTGGTTCCTCAACACCTGACGCGGACCTTGTTAGCGCTTCAGGTGACGTCCAAGCCGGTATGACTCCCTGAACAAGACCCAGTAACCATCACTGTGGCAGACACCCAAGTAAGAGTCTCAAAAATGAAGAACTGGACAGCAGCAGGCTAAAGAAGCTAACCTCTCGACATGAAGACTTGGCAGCACAGATGAACCAGCTGCTCATGGATGGGACTCACCTGGAATGGCTGACTGAAGGTCAGACAGTCCTGATCCTGAAGGACCTACAAAAGGGAGCAGTCCCATCCAGCTACCGCACGATAACCTGCCTCTGCACAACATGGAAACTCCTGTCAAGTATTATAGCGGATAAGATGAGTAAGCACATGACTCAATACATGAGTAAGGCCCAGAAAGGAATTGGTAGGAACACCAGAGGAGCAAAACATCAGCTACTGGTAGACAGTGCAATAGCTTGAGACTTCAGAACCAGACATACCAATCTGTGCACTGTCTGCACTGACTACAAGAAGGCCTATGACTTGATGCCCCACACATGGACCCTGGAATGCTTGAAACTGTACAAGATTAACAGGACTCACAGAATCTTCATCAAGAACTCAATGAGGCTGTGGAAAACAACCCTAGAGGCCAACTTCAAGCCAATAACACAGGTCACCATCAAGCACAGCATATACCAAGGAGATGCCCTGTCCCCACTGCTGTTCTGCATAGGACTGAACCCCCTCAGCCAGACTAATACCAAGAGCGGCTATGGATACAGACTACAAAACAGAGCGACCATCAGCCATCTCCTCTAAATGGATGACATCAAGCTGTATGCCAGGTCTGAGCGAGACATCAACTCCATGAGCCACGCCACCAGGATCTACAGCAACAACATCGGAATGTCATTTGGACTAGATAAGTGTGCCCGGATGGTAACAAGGAGTGGGAAAGCAGTCAGAACTGAGGATGTGGTGTTACCAGACGGCATAATAGGAGATGTGGAAGATGGGTATAAGTACCTTGGAATCCCGCAGGCAAATGCCAACCATGAAGAGACCGCTAGGAAAGCAGCAACAGCCAAATACCTACAGAGGGTGAGGCAAGTCCTGAGAAGTCAGCTGAATTGGAAGAACAAGGGTCTGGGCCAACAACGCCTACACTATGCCAGTCATCAGATACTCTGCTGGCATAATAAGCTGGCTGAAGGAGGAGATGGAGGCCACTGACATCAGGACAAGAAAACTCCTGATAATGCATGGAGGGTTTCGCCCCAAGTCCAACATCCTGAGGCTGTATGTTAAGCAGAATTAAGGAGGCCTAGGACAAGTGAGCGTCAGAGCCACTATCCAGGATGAAATAACAAAGATCCATGAGTACATCAGGGAGATGGCCCCGAATGATGAAGTGCTTAGTGAATACCTCAGGCAGAAACCTGAGAAGGAAGTGCAAGAGGAACCATCATGAAAAGACAAACCACTGTATGGGATGTACCACTGGCAGATAGAAGAAGTGGCTGATTATTGAAGAATCCTACCAGTGGCTGGATAAAGCTGGACTGGAAGATGGCACAGAGGCGCTAATCATAGCTACACAGGAACAGCCCCTAAGCACAAGATCAATAGAAGCCAGGGTCTACCACACAAGGCAGGGCCCCAGGTGCAGACTGTGCAAAGATGCTCCCGAGACAATCCAGCACATAAAGCCTCTGTCACACTGTCTTGTATCTTTTCGCGTAAGCGGCGTATGGGTCAAACGCCAAGAAATGAGGCGTATTTTGTCCAAAATTAAAGTCCTGTGACGTACACGACGTGTGACATTTCTGTGGTGTATCTGGGGTTTGTATGGGGTTCAAGGGACGTAAAGTTATGGCATACTGAGGCGTATGCGTGGCGTATGATGCGTTGCTGCAGCGTAACCATTTCGTTGGCGTGGCATTTCATTCTTACATGTGACATTGCTGCTGCGTACCTGCGCCATATCGGCAACGCTTTGTACACTGTTTATAAAAAAAAAGATATGTCTAGGGTATTTACATGAAACACTTCAGTGTCTTCTAGAAAGACATGGGTGTATATGGAGAATGCAAGAAAACGCATGTCTATTAAAAAGACACTGATGTCTATCAGTAGACACGAGACATATCTTCTAAGTGTTACATTTAGGGATATTTAAATAAAACATGTCTAAGCCCTTTATTATTTACAGTGCACCCATCACTCGCCAAACGCAAGTTGTGAAATCTAATGGTGAGTAAAGATCACCCCAGACTCACCTTTCTTGGTGAGTGTGTTCAAAACAATGGGTTCCTAGTATTCATGTAAAATCCAATAAATATTCGACAAAAACACCTTCCTCGCGCAGGACTCTCGGGTGCACTCCGGACTGTGCGCGTGCAATTATTAAGACTGGCTATATGATGAATGAAATGGCTTCAAGGGACTCAAAGCTCAGAGAGCAGCCTGTCATGGTAAGGGTCTCTCGTTTGCTTTACAAAATTTAAATAAGACATGTCTAAGCCTTTTTTATTTACAGTGCATGCCAGTTACGTCGCATGTCAACTAAAGCGTTCGCACGGCGTAATAGGTGTTCGAGCAACATTCCCACTGCGTCACTGCCATGTAGCTTTTGTTTTTACGGTGTACACATGACATATGTGTGATGTATCAAAGCTGCTATGTATGTGCGACGGATTTTTAAGTGTGGACTTAAAAATACGCCGCACCTTGGCATACAAGGAGCTCGTGTTATGTACTCTAGAGTATTAGCTACATAAGCTGGTGATGCTGTGACATTCCTTTCTTACTGCCATGCATCCTGATATGCCATACATACAGTATGCAAGGCTGAAACGCCAATGTGTGACACAAATATAACAGCAGGGTGTAAAATGCTAGCAGGAAGCGCGTATGTGGAATGCCATAACCAAGTGGCTGGCATAGTATATAGAAACATCTATGCCAAGTATGGACTGGAAGTCCCAAGGTCAATGTGGGACACACCTCCAAAGGTGGTTGAGAATGACCAAGCTGAGATCCTGTGGGAATTCCAGATACAGACGGACAAACTGGTAATGGCTAACTAACCGGATATGGTAGTGGTGGACAAACGGGAGAACAAGGCTGTGGTGATGGATGTGGCAATACCAAGTGACCATAACATCAGGAACAAGGAACTTGAGAAGCCTGAGAAGTATCAAGGGCTGAAAGAAGAGTTAGAAAAGGTATAGAAGATGAAGACAACAGTGGTCCCTGTGGTGATGGGAGCCCTAGCCCTCGGTGCAGTGACCCCAAACTGGGAGAGTGGCTCCAACAGATCCCAGGACCAATGCCCAAGATCTCTGTGTGTGTGGTGCTTGAAAGTTTGTGAACCCTTTAGAATTTTCTATATTTCTGCATAAATATGACCTAAAACATCATCAGATTTTCACACAAGTCCTAAAAATAGATAAGGAGAACCCAGTTAAAACATAGGAGACAAAAATATTATACTTAGTCATTTATTTCTTGTGGAAAATTATCCAATATTACATATCTGTAAGTGGCAAAGTATGTGAACCTCTAGGATTGGCAGTTAATTTGAAGGTGAAATTAGAGTCAGATGTTTTCAATCAATGGGATGACAATCAGGTGTGAGTGGGCACCCTGTTTTATTAAAAAACAAACAAACAGGGATCTCTCAAAGTCTGATCTTCACAACACATGCTTGTGGAAGTGTATCATGGCATGAACAAAGGAGATTTCTGAGGACCTCAGAAAAAGCGTTGTTGATGCTCATCAGACTGGAAAAGGTTACAAAACCATCTCTAAAGAGTTTGGACTCCACCAATCCACAGTCAGACAGAATGGAGGTAATTCAAGACCATTGTCACCCTCCCCAGGAGTGGTCAACCAACAAAGATCACTCCAAGAGCAAGGCGTGTAATAGTCAGCGAGATCACAAAGGACCCCAGGGTAACTTCGAAGCAACTGAAGGCCTCTCTCACATTGGCTAATGTAAATGTTCATGAGTCCACCATTAGGAGAACACTGAACAACAATGGTCTGCATGGCAGAGTTGCAAGGAGAAAGCCACTGCTCTCCAAAAAGAACATTGCTGCTCATCTGCAGTTTGCTAAAGATCACATGGACAAGCCAGAAGGCTATTGGAAAATGTTTTGTGGATGGATGAGACCAAAATAGAACTTTTTGGTTTAAATGAGAAGCGTTATGTTTGGAGAAAGGAAAACACTGCATTCCAGCATCAGAACCTTATCCCATCTGTGAAATATGGTGGTGGTAGCATCATGGTTTGGGCCTGTTTTTCTGCATCTGGGCCAGGACAGCTTGCCATCATTGATGGAACAATGAATTCTGAATTATACCAGCAAATTCTAAAGGAAAATGTCAGGACATCTGTCGATGAACTGAATCTCAAGGGAAGATGTAGCAAGACAACAACCCTAAGCACACAAGTTATTCTACCAAAGAATGGTTAAAGAAGAATAAAGTTAACGTTTTGGATGGCCAAGTCAAAGTCCTGACCTTAATCAAATAGAAATGTTGTGGAAGGACCTGAAGTGAGCAGTTCATGTGAGGAAACCCACCAACACCCCAGAGTTGAAGCTGTTCTGTCTGGAGGAATTGGCTAAAATTCCTCCAAGCCGGTGTGCAGGACTGATCAACGGTTACCAGAAATGTTTAGTTGCAGTTATTGCTGCACACGGGGGTCACACCAGATACTGAAAGCAAAGGTTCACATACAGTGCCTTGCAAAAGTATTCATACCCCTGAACTTTTTTCACATTTTTCCACCTTACAACCACGAACTTTAAAAGTTTTTTATTGTGATTTTATGTGATAGACCAACACAGAGTAGCACATAATTGTGAAGTGAAACAAAAATGATAAATGGTCTTCAAAATTTTAAACAAATAAAACCTGAAAAATGTGGTGTGCATTAGTATTCAGCCCCCTGTACTCTGATACCTCTAAATACAATCCAGTGCAATCAATTGCCTTCAGAAGTCATCTAATTAGTTAATAGAGTCCTACTGTGTGTAATTTACTCTCAGCATAAATACCACTTGTTCTGTGAAGGGCTCAGTGGTTTGTTAGAGAACACTGAAGAACAAACAGCATCATGAAGACCAAAGAACTCACCAGACAGGTCAGGGATAAAGTTCTGGAGAAGTTTAAAGCAGGGTTAGGTTATAAAAAAATATCCCAAGCTCTGAACATCTCAAGAAGCACTGTTCAATCCATCATTCAAAAATGGAAAAAGTATGGCACAACTGCAAACCTACCAAGACATGGCCATCCACCTAAACTGACAGAGCGAGCAAGGAGAGCACTGGTCAGAGAAGCAGCCAAGAGGCCCATGATCACTCTATGAGCTGCAGAAATCCACAGCTCAGGTGAGAGAATCTGTGCACAGGACAACTATAAGTTGTACACTCCACAAATCTGGCCTTTTTGGAAGGGTGGCAAGAAGAAAGCTGTGGTTGAAAGACAGGCATAAGAAATGTAGGGGACATAGCAAACATGTGGAAGAAGGTGCTTTGGTCAGATGAGACCAAAGTTGAACTTTTTGGCCTAAATGCAAAGCGCTATGTGTGGTGGAAAACTAACACTGCTCATCACCCTGCACACACCATCCCCACTGTGAAACATGGTGGTGGCAGCATCATGCTATGGGGATGCTTTTCTTCAACAGGGACAGGGAAGATGGTCAGAGTTGATGGGAAGATGGATGGAGCTAAATACAGGGCAATCCTGGAAGAAAACCTGTTGGAGGCTGCAAAAGACTTGAGACTGGGAAGGAGATTCACCTTCCAGCAAGACAATGACCCTAAACATACAGCCAGAGCTACAATGGAATGGTTTAGATCAAAGAATATTCATGTGTTAGAATGGCCCAGTTAAAGTCCAGACCTAAATCCCATTGAGCATCTGTGGCAAGACTTGAAAATTGCTGTTCACAGACGCTCTCCATCCAATCTGGCTGAGCTTGAGCTATTTTGCAAAGAAGAATGGGCAAAAATTTCAGTGTCTAGATGTGCAAAGCTGGTAGAGACATACCACAAAAGACTTGCAGCTGTAATTGCAGCAAAAGGTGGCTCTACAAAGTATCGACGCAGGGGGGCTGAATACTAATGCACATCACATTTTTTCAGGTTTTTATTTGTTTAAAATTTTGAAGACCATTTATCATTTTTGTTTCACTTCACAATTATGTGCTACTCTGTGTTGGTCTATCACATAAAATCTCAGTAAAAAACTTTCAAGTTCGTGGTTGTAAGGTGGAAAAATGTGAAAAAGTTCAAGGGGTATGAATACTTTTGCAAGGCACTGTACTTTTGCCACTCACAGATATATAATATTGGATCAATCTCCTCAATAAATAAATGACCAAGTATAATATTTTTGTCTCATTTGTTTAACTGGGTTCTTTTTACCTACATTTAGGACTTGTGTGAAAATCTGAAGATGTTTTAGGTCAGGGCTTTTCAAAGTGTGGGGCGCGCCTCCCCTAGGGGCGCCAGAGTTCTTCAGGGGTGGCGCAACGTGAGGAAAAATAAACCAGAATAAGTTACTACTGTGGACATTTAGCAAACTTCAGCTAGCTTTTGCCAGAGACAAAATGGACCGATTTTTAGTACCTAAAGCTACAGTGAGTGAGGAGACAAAGTCTGGGCCAAGCAAAAAAACAGATCCTCCAGGATGTTGCGATTTGCAAATTCAACCAATCCCCGTGAATTCAGGGCGGTGTTGCAATTATATCCAATCACCGCAACCTTCCCGCAAATTTGACCAGTCGTTGGCGTCGTCTTGAGGTGATGTCGACAAACTACCTTCCGCCTTACTTCTGTGTATACTGTACGTTCAAGAGAAGCAGCATGCGCGCAGTGTTGCCAGATTGGGCGGTTTTAAGTGCATTTTGGCTGGTTTTGAACATATTTTGGGCTGGAAAATGTCAGCAGTATCTGGCAACACTGCATGTGCGAGTCAGTGTTTATGTAGGCTTAAATTCTGTTACTGAAAGTGTGTTATGTTTACAGTGAAGGACTGTGTGCATTTTACATTATTTTTTTTACTTAATACAAGAAATTAATGGATGCCAACATTTTTGCCAAAATGGTATTTTATTTTCCATTGTTTAGGCAGCTTCAGCATCATACTGTGAGATTCTGTTCAAATTGTTTCTTTTTCTTCTATGAAGCCTGAGCCATTTATTTTATTAGTTTATAATTATTGTTTAATTTAGTCTTCAGGAGAGACTGCCTGCACACAGTACTAGTATTAATAGTTTTTTTTTCTTACATGAAAGCTGAGGCATTTATATTATATTTTAAGGTAACTTCATGTTGTGCTGTGAGGTTCTATGCACTTTAACTTTTGAACCAACAGGTGCATTTGGATAAGTAAAGCCTATTTTTCTGCATTTTTGTAGTCCTGGTAATCTTTTATATTGGTAAAGTTGTTTATAGGACCATTTCTCAGTGTCTGTTTTTTTAATCAATAGTTTTTCAGTAATAACTTTAATATTTAACATATCACTCAATTTTAATCACAAAAAAGAGAAAATCACAATTTCTCGCAACTTTCACTTCCTCCCGCAATGTAATTGCAACAAAAACCTAAAAAACACCGCAACTTTCATTGCAATTTTTTGGAAAACCCCCTGCAACATCAGACATTTTAGCCCGCAACAATCACAAAAAAAGGCCCGCGGAATCCTGGGGGGACTGAAAAAAGAAGGAAGTATGACCACGATTATTTAAAGTTTGGATTTTCATGGACTGGATCTGAAGATGCTCCACTGCCACAGTGTGTTGTCTGCCAAGAGGTGCTAGCTAACGATGCTATGAGATGTTTAAAATGTGTAAAACAAGATGTTTTAAAAAGAAAAGCACAGATGTTTAAAATGTGTAAAAAAAAGATGTTTTAAAAAGCACAGATGTTTAAAATGTGTAAAAGAAAAAAATAAATGTGTACAACAACCATTTTTTTAAAAATACGAATGGAACATTAAGTATAGCAACAACAAAAATTGTAAGGGGGGGCGGGGCGCTGTTGTTTATTTGCTCTCCGAGGGGGGGCTGATTCTCCCACACTTTGAAAACCCCTGTTTTAAGTCATATTTATGCAGAAATACAACCCAAGACTCCGTCCATAAATGCTAAATAAAAGACTAATAACAGAAAACTTCACCCTACATCAATCATTATTTGCTTTTGTTTGTTAAATAGCAGCAAAGTTTTAAAATTCTGTTTATAATAAGCCTTACAGTATGTGTATTCTGTATAACATCGTAGAATGATTGCATTATCATAAACCAACAATTATGTTGCAGGCAAAACTATTGTCAGAGCCATGGCATAATAGAAAATTAATCTATACCTTCTGAATCAAATAAATCTTCATGCCTTAGTCTGGAATGTTGTCATTTCCTAAACCTGCATGTGTATACACAATTAAACATACACTAATATACAGCTTGAGTGCAACTTTTATTGCTCCCCACTTCCTTTTTGACTGCCGCTGTCAGTAATATTAAGGTGACGTGGCACTCAATGTTATAATCCCTCTCCTGGCCTGGTTCATTTTGTGGTCGTATATTTTCTTCAGGCACATTGCTCTCCTCTCATATCAGAAAAGACTTCAGCAGTTGTTCACAATTGTCCATTATCACACTGCTATTATACTCAACACAGCCACCTTACAATGAACAAAAGTGTCACATTTTTGGGAGCAAGATCGAAATGAATGACCTTCAAGTCTTCCATTTACAGCTTGACATTTCTGCCATCTTTCCAAAATAAAATAAAGGTGGTTTTTTGTTTGTTTGTTTGTTTGTTTGTTTGTTTGTTTGTTTGTTTGTCTTTTGATAGCAAGCAGGTAGCCTTGGACCACTGCACTGTAAATGAACAAAAAAAATTCAGCAGGTAGTTTGATGAAGATAGAGATTGAAAGTGCAATCACTTTTTCTGCAGTTTCATTTCATACACAATTGTATTTATTTTCTGTGCTTTTCCCTGTAGTTCTAAGTTTTGTTGGTGTGTGTGTGTGTGTACAGGCTATGCACTATAAGCAGAACAGTATGTGCAGCAATAAGAACTCCTTTTCCCAGCATGATTATCATCCATCTTCATTCATAACACTCTGTAATAGCATTCCAGGAGCATGAGCATTCCCTTCACTGCATCATACATGTGGAGTTTAGATCTTGTACAGAATTACAGTGGTGCTTGAAAGTTTGTGAACCCTTTAGAATTTTCAACATTTCTGCATAAATACGACCTAAAACATCAGATTTTCACACAAGTCCTAAAATTAGATAAAGAGAACCCCGTTAAACAAATGAGACAAAAAATATACTTGGTCATTTATTTATTGAGGAAAATGATCCAATATTACATCTGTGAGTGGCAAAAGTATGTGAACCTTTGCTTTCAGTATCTGGTGTGACGCCCCCCCTTGTGCAGCAATAATTGCAACTAAACATTTCTGGTAACTGTTGATCAGTCCTGCACACCGGCTTGGAGGAATTTTAGCCCATTCCTCCAGACAGAACAGTTTCAACTCTGGGATGTTGGTGGGTTTCCTCACATGAACTGCTTGCTTCAGGTCCTTCCACAACATTTCTATTTGATTAAGGTCAGGACTTTGACTTGGCCATTCCAAAACGTTAACTTCTTATTCTTCTTTAACCATTCTTTGGTAGAACGACTTGTGTGCTTAGGGTCGTTGTCTGGCTGCATGACCCACCTCTCTTGAGATTCAGTTCGACAGATGTCCTGATATTTTCCTTTAGAATTTGCTGGTATAATTCAGAATTCATTGTTCCATCAATGATGGCAAGCTGTCCTGGCCCAGATGCAGCAAAACAGACCCAAACCATGATACTACCTGTAATAGAGTGTGCCGAGCGGATGGAATAGTCAGTCAGAATGATGAGCAAAACAAGGAAAATTCTTGTACAAAAATAGTTTTCTTTTTATTCTTAAGCCGGCAGTTAACACAAACAGGACAAAAAAAAAAAAAACACTGATGACAAAACCAAACAAAAAAAAATTCTGGGACAAAATGCCCACGCAAGCTAGGCTCTGGCATCACTCACACAGAGCTCAAGTCATGCATCCTCTCCCTGCAGAGGCCATCTCATGAATGAACAGTGCAGCGCATATTTAAAAGACTATGTCACAGTCTTGACACAAAATCAGTCAACACATCTAGACAGATTTTAACAGTTCTAAACATTTTCACTGCATGCATTACACTCCTACAACAATGTGCAGACCTTAAATATTACAACAAACACTTGCGTAAGATTTTTAGACCATTTCTCTCTGCTCTAATGAGCTGCTTTCCCGCACATCGAGGAAGAAACCTTGAAAAGCGTTTTCAGACCTGCATTCTGGTTTGGTCCCGCCCCCGGAAGACTACAGCAGGTAAATGGCTACAAACATTTCTGGCTGATGTTAGATAAACTCTAGCAGAAAAGGATTCAGATGTTAAACATGCGCACTTGATGAATCTTTACATGCTATTGTTTATAGTGAAAACTAATAAATGCTTGCGCTGTTTAAACCTGTGTCATGTCTTTTACTATGAACACATGTACCAAACATTTCAGGTTTACATATCTAAAAGTTGTAACAAATGTACCCGTAACAAAACATACTTGTAAAGCCCCCATTACCAAACCCACAACAAACATACAACACAGATTGTATTTGGAATGTCTTTGCAACTGTGGTTTAGTCCATTGCACTTGACCATTGAAACATGACCAATGGGAGGAACCACTGTTTAGTGACAGACGCATTGCGCTCCGTCACATTACCCCCCCCCCCAAGAGTGGACGTCTTCCTCGTACACTCGTGACAGGTAATCTGCCACAACATTGTCAGGGCCAGCACGATACTTGACAGAGAACCTAAAGGGCTGGAGTGACAAGTACCACCTCGTCACTCTAGAATTTGTGTCTTTCATTTCGTCAAGCCACTGGAGGGCCCGATGATCTGTCTCCAAAACAAAGTCTTTGTCCATGAGGTAATACTTGAGCGAATCTAAGGCCCACTTAATGGCGAGCCCCTCCTTTTCCACGGTGGAGTACCTCACCTCCCATGGGAACAACTTCCTACTCATGTAGACCACAGGCTTTTGCTCCCCAGGTGGACCCTGGAGCAACACTGCCCCCAGCCCCACCCCAGATGCATCTGTTTGCACCAGGAAAGGCTGAGAGAAGTCGGGACTTTGCAGGATGGGATCTTTGGTCAGACAGGTACGTAGGTCCTCAGAGGCCTGAGAACACTGGTCTGTCCAGACCACTCTGTTGGGAGCTGACTTCCGAGTCAGCTCGATCAATGGAGCTGCCCTGGTGGAGAAGTGGGGGACAAAACGCCTGTACCAACCCACCACTCCCAAGAAGGAGCGGACTTGGCGTTTGGTGGTCGGCACAGGAGTGTCCAGGATGGCGCTGACCTTCCCCACCTGTGGCTTTATCACCCCTCCGCCGATGACGTGGCCCAGGTACTGCACTTCCCTCTGGGCCACCGCACACTTTTGGGGGTTGACTGTCAGACCTGCCTCCTTCAGCCGCCTCAGCATGTCCTTCACATGGACCAGGTGTTCCTCCCAGGAGCGGCTATGAATCACGACATCATCCAGATATGCCGCCGAGTATGTCTCCGCCCCCTTCAACACCTGGTCCATGAGGCGCTGAAAAGTTGCTGGTGCCCCCTGCAGGCCAAAGGGCATATAACAGAACTGATAAAATCCAAAAGGAGTTTTAAAAGCAGTCAATTGTTTAGAGTCACTAGACATGGGTACTTGCCAATAACCCTTACTGAGGTCAAGAGTCGTCAGGTACTTGGCACCACCCAGTCTGTCAATCAAATCATCAATTCACTGCATTGGATATGGATCAAAAGCAGAGATTGCATTTACCTTTCTGAAGTCCATACAGAAACGCAAGGACCCATCTTTCTTGGGTACAAGGACCACCGGACTCGACCACTCACTTGAAGAAGGCTCGATAATGCCCATGTTCAGCATGCCGTCGATTTCTTTCTTGATCTTGGGCAGAAGCTGTGCTGGAATGCGATAGCATGGGAGATGAACTGGACCAAGAGCCTTCAGCTTGATGTGATGTTGCACCAGACTTGTCTTGCCAGGAGTGCCTTGGAACACCCCCTCTGGTACACAGGTTCTCAGCTGCTGCTGCTGGGTCTCGGAGAGGTGGCTCAGGACGATGTCTTCAGCGCCCTCCTGCTGCACCGGGAAATACTGCTTCTCTTCCTCCTTCTCCACCGCTCTAGCAAACAAGCAGTTGACTGGCTGCTCCTTCTCATGCCACTCCCGCAGCATGTTGATGTGAAAGTTCTGGGTGTGCTTCTTCTTGTCCGGTGTGTGGATCTCATATGTGACCTTGCCGGTCCTCTGCTTGACGACGTATGGCCCCTGCCACTTCACAAGGAGGCTGTTCTCAGAAGTGGGAAGCAGCACCAATACTTGCTGGCCTGGCTGGAGGGACCGCTCTCTGGCTGACGCATCGTACCACTTCCGCTGCTTGGCCTGGGCAGACTGCATGTTCTCCTGCACCATCTCCATCAGGCGCTGCATGTGGTCTCGCATCTTCAACACGTAGGTTAGAACATTCAGCTTCTTCTCTGGCTCCTCTCCCTCCCACGCCTCCTTCAGGACGTCAAGTGGACCCCTCACCTTCCGTCCATAAAGGAGTTCAAATGGGGAGAAGCCAGTAGATGCTTGCGGCACTTCCCTGTAGGCGAATAACAGATAAGGTAGCCAGTCATCCCAGTCAGACCCAGAGTCTGACACAAACTTGCGGAGCATGCTCTTTAGGGTCTTGTTGAAGCGCTCAACAAGCCCATCAGTCTGAGGGTGGTATGGTGTGGTTTTAATACCCTTAATTCCTAAGTAATTATACACATTTTTCATTAGGCCAGATGTAAAATTTGTACCTTGATTGGTGAGCACCTCCTTAGGAATCCCCACCCGTGTGACCAACTGGAGAAAAGCATTAGCTACCTGCCTTGCTTTGATGTTACGCAAAGGAAATGCTTCTGGATATCTAGTGGCATAGTCTGAAATGACGAGGCTGTATCTGTTGCCTTTACGACTGCGTTCTAGTGGGCCAACTATATCCATCGCAACTCTGCTAAAAGGGACATCAATGATTTGGCATTGGGACCAATGGAACTCTCGCTCTCTTCTTGCCTGGGGCTGTCAGCTGACACTCAGTACACGTTTTACAAAACTTGACCACTTCAGCATACATGTTAGGCCAATAGAATCGTTGAACAATCCTATCCCATGTTTTGTTCTGGCCTAAATGCCTGGCCCATGCACTAGCATGACCAACTTCCATGACTGTTTTTCTTAGAGAATTTGGCAACACCAGCTGCTCACCTTCCTCCCCATGTCTGTACAAAATACCCGCCTTCAGCTTGAACTTGGGGCCAATTGCATCCCCCTTTTCATCAGCATCCAAGCCTGAGTAACAGGGTTGTAGGGATTTGTCAGCTTTTTGTGCCTGGATTATATCTGAGGGAACAGTTAACTTCACCTCACCATCCAGCTCAGGGTGTGGATCAGTTTCAATCAGCTTAGTGCCTTTGAATTTCTCTTTTCTTTTCTCACTCCTTGTTTTACGTTTCAAATCAGGAAATCCTAACGAATTCCATGTGTTGTCTCTTTCCTTCTTCTGTGAACGTGTAATTACCATGTTACAACTATGACCATCAGTTAGCGCTACTAGATCTGCGATGTCTCTGCCCAAAACTACTGGGTATGGAAGTTTGTCTGCCACCGCCACTGTAACCAGGTATAACACATTATCCACCTCAAGGTGAACTTCAGCTGTTGGGTAAGACCGTTCGTCACCGTGAACACATCGTATAAACAGCCTCCCCCCTGTAGGTGTACTGTGTTGGGGTACTAGATTGGATCTCACAATGGTTTGGCTACTCCCAGTAGCTACCAGGGCCTGCACCTGCTTCCCCTCCACCCGCACTACTGTAATGGCCTCCCCGTCACCTAGTGTGGCTTCCCCCCCACTAGCACTAGGGACAACGGACACATTGGATACACTGGACACTTTGGGCTTTCTGTTGGGACACTTTGGTTTAATATGTCCTACCTCACCACAGTAAAAGCATTTGACATCAGAACTAACAGGTCTAGGGCTTTTAACGCTATTACCACCATGCCAACCACCCTCAGACTTACCGGGCCGTGCAGCTGTGCCGTCTCTCCCCCCGGTCATCTGGTGTGGTCTTGAGCCTCGCCGAGCCACCATGAAGGACTCGGCCAACACCACTGCCTCTTTCGCTGTCTTGGGGTTGTGTTCTTTGATCCACAGCCGTACATCACTGTTCACCATCCTCAGGAACTGCTCTAGGATGAGCATGTCGTTGATCTCCTCCTTGGTATGGACTTGTGGTCGTGTCCATTTCTCATACAGCTCCCGCAGTCTGGTGAAAAGTTCTTTGGATGACTCTCTGGGTAACATCTGGGTTGACTGGAAGCGCTGCCTGTATGTCTCTGGGTTGATTTCAAATTTTTCCAGGATAACTGCCTTGACCTTGTCATAGTCCATTGAGTCTGTGAAGTCCATGGCAATATATGCTGCCCTTGCTTTGCCAGTCAGTAGTGGAACTAAATGCAGTGCCCATTGTGTTTTGGGACACATACCAGCCGTAGCAATGCATTCGAAAGTTGTAAGAAAATGTTCAATGTCCTCATCATCAGAATATTTTTGCATTTTAGGCCCTTTCCAGCCTGTGACTTGGGTACCTCCAACAAGATGCGCTGTCGGTGCTTGGGCCCCTGCCATTGCTGCCTGGGCTGCTGAATCTGCTGCCGCCGTTGCCGCCGCCGCTTGGACCCCCATCGCCGCTGAACCTGGAACCTCCACCGCGCCTGGGCCTGCCGTCACCACCGCCGCTTGGACCCCCATCGCCGCTGGACCTGGAACCGCCACCGCGCCTGGGCCTGCCGTCACCGCCGCCACTTGGAACCCCATCGCTGCTGGACCTGGAACCGCCACCATGCCTGGGCCTGCCGTCGTCACCGTCGCCGCTTGGACCCCCAATGCTGCTTGGCTCACTGCCACTGAAGAGCCCTGAACTGCGACTGTTGCACCTGGAACTGCTGCTGCTTGCACCACTGGAGGGCCTGGACCTGCTGCTGCTGTTGTCGTCGCTCCTGCTGCTGGCATGGCCTCTGCTCCTCCAGGACCTTGGTCTTCTGATGCCCACCTCTGCAGCTCTGCCCGGGCTTCCATCTGTGTGGCATGTGCTGGACTGACTGCTGTTGACACTGGTGCTGACAATGAGATGCCATGTTGCTCTGCCCTCGGTCTGGACCTTCCCTGGCCCCGACCGAGCTCCCATCTCTCCTGCCGCACTTCCTCTTGTAGCATGCTGAACTGGTGCATGATACCTCTCCAGCGATGCTCTTGTCGTGCTTGGTCTTCCAATGCCCGCTCCTCTTGCTTCTGCTGCGCCATCATGAATGCCTCGAACATTGACTGCAGTTGCTGCACAGACTTCTCCAGGTCTTGCTGAGATGCATCCTCTTCCTCCTCAGCTGCTTCAGCTTGTGGCTTTCTTCTATTTCCCATTATTTGCTATCATTAAGACTGACTTGCGCACACTAGTAGTTTTCGCTGACACCAAATGTAATAGAGTGTGCCGAGCGGATGGAATAGTCAGTCAGAATGATGAGCAAAACAAGGAAAATTCTTGTACAAAAATAGTTTTTATTCTTAAGCTGGCAGTTAACACAACCAGGACAAAAAAAAAAAAACACTGATGACGAAACCAACCCAAAAATAAATTCTGGGACAAAATACCCACGCAAGCTAGGCTACTCTGGCATCACTCACACAGAGCTCAAGTCATGCGTCCTCTCCCTGCAGAGGCCATCTCATGAATGAACAGTGCAGCGCATATTTAAAAGACTACGTCACAGTCTTGACACAATTAAAATCAATCAACACATCTAGACAGATTTTAACAGTTCTAAACATTTTCACTGCATGCATTACACTCCTACAACAATGTGCAGACCTTAAATATTACAACACTTACGTAAGATTTTTAGACCATTTCTCTCTGCTCTAATGAGCTGCTTTCCCGCGCATCGCGGAAGAAACCTTGAAAAGCCCTTTCAGACCTGCATTCTGGTTTGGTCCCGCCCCCAGAAGACTACAGCAGGTAAATGGCTACAAACATTTCTGGCTGATGTTAGATAAACTCTAGCAGAAAAGGATTCAGATGTTAAACGTGTGCACTTGATGAATCTTTACATGCTATTGTTTATAGTGAAAACTAATAAATGCTTGCGCTGTTTAAACCTGTGTCGCATCTTTTACTATGAACACATATACCAAACATTTCAGGTTTACATATCTAAAAGTTGTAACAAATGTACCCATAACAAAACATACTTGTAAAGCCCCCATTACTAAACCCACAACAAACATACAACACAGATTGTATTTGGAATGTCTTTGCAACTGTGGTTTAGTCCGTTGCACTTGACCATTGAAACATGACCAGCGGGAGGAACCACTGTTTAGTGACCGATGCATTGCGCTCCGTCACACTACCACCACCATGTTTCACAGATGGGATAAGGTTCTTATGCTGGAATGCAGTGTTTTCTTTTCTCCAAACATAACGCTTCTCATTTAAACCAAAAAGTTCTATTTTGGTCTCATCCATCCACAAAACATTTTTCCAATAGCCTTCTGGCTTGTCCACATGATCTTTAGCAAACTGCAGATGAGCAGCAATGTTCTTTTTGGAGAGCAGTGGCTTTCTCCTTGCAACTCTGCCATGCAGACCATTGTTGTTCAGTGTTCTCCTAATGGTGGACTCATGAACATTAACATTAGCCAATGTGAGAGGCCTTCAGTTGCTTCGAAGTTACCCTGGGGTCCTTTGTGACCTCGCTGACTATTACACGCCTTGCTCTTGGAGTGATCTTTGTTGGTTGACCACTCCTGGGGAGGGTGACAATAGTCTTGAATTTCCTCCATTCTGTCTGACTGTGGATTGGTGGAGTCCAAACTCTTTAGAGATGGTTTTGTAACCTTTTCCAGTCTGATGAGCGTCAACACTTTTTCTGAGGTCCTCAGAAATCTCCTTTGTTCGTGCTATAAGACATTTCTACAAACGTGTTGTGAAGATCAGACTTTTGATAGCTCCCTGTTCTTTAAATAAAACAGGGTGCCCACTCACACCTGATTGTCATCCCATTGATTGAAAACACCTGACTGTAATTTCACCTTAAAATTAACTGCTAATCCTAGAGGTTCACATACTTTTGCCACTCACAGATATGTAATATTGGATCATTTTCCTCAATAAAACAATGACCAAGTATAATATTTTTGTCTCATTTGTTTAACTGGGTTCTCTTTATCTACTTTTAGGACTTGTGTGAAAATCTGAGGAAGTTTTAGGTCATATTTATGCAGAAATATAGAAAATTCTAAAGGGTTCACAAACTTTCAAGCACCACTGTATGTTCCTCAAAAATGGCAGCATAATAAGAGATTGAAGGAAGTTGGGTGCAGTTAGCATCATAAAAATGCTCCTAAGTGGTCTCAGAGTTATTATTCACTGCAGTAACGTCATTGTAATAGTATTAATTTAATCTTCATCCAAAAAACAGGTGTATGTTTGGAGAGTCAATTTTATTTTGAAGGTACCTGCTTTAGTTTTCATAATTCACTCTTTTTTCAGATTCAGGGATGTTTCCACTGGGATTTCAGGAAGATTGAAAACTGTTTTTGAGCATAGGAGTGTTCCAGAAAACTGATTCCTGGTCTTTTTGAAAACAGAGGTCTGGGGTTTTGCTTTCACTGAACCTTAGTATCCACTCTCAGTGCTGTATGCTGTATAATGCCATTGATTCAACTTGTCATGCTACTTTTTGTTGCAAGTTTAGTGATGGCAGGGAGATTGTTGTTCTGGTTAGAAGAGGAAGACAGAATGCCTTATTGAAATATCAATACAAAACTTGACCGTACTGGAGCAGTAGTAATTATTGCTTGCACTGAGAGCATTGTAAAAAAAAAAAAAAAATTGCACAGCTAATTACATGTCTGCATGGCTAAAAACTTCTTTTGACATTGACTCCTTGTTTGCAGGTATTTCTATAGAATGACATGCCATGCTTTCAGAAAGTGCACTTCACCACTTAAGAGTTTGTACCAAAGGAAAATAGCAATACAAACACTGAACAGATGAATGTCGTGTCTCAAATCTATGTGCACAAATGTGACGTATGGACTTGTGCAACAGAGCCACAGTCAAGAATGAATTCTTCTATGTCAATGTAAACCTGAATTTTTTTTTTTTTGGCTTGTCCCCCGATTTTCTCTATATTTTAGATATGGCCAATTCCCATCCACCAGACAGGTGTCCCCTATCACATAACGGCTACCAACCAGGGATTTCACAGACGCTCATGTTTGGCTGCTGTTGCTGTAATTGACAGGGGTGAGAGTGTATGCCACCCCTTCCTGAGAGGGCAGGCCAATTTTGTTCTCTTGCCAAATTCTCTCTCAGGCCAATTTTGATGTCCTGGGCTCTCGGCCTGTGCAATGGATATCTGTGGCATCATTAGGATTCATACTAATGATGTACGGATGACAGGGTGAACACTTTTCTGTTATAAACTCCTCCCTCAAACAAGCCCAGAATCTGTTTTTGGTAGGGATTCAATTATTTCAGCCAAGCATGAAAACTTGGCCCTTAGGCATGTAAAGAGACACCCGTGGGCTCTTTAGCAGTCAGTTAGTCAGTTAATTAGGGCTTAATTAGGACTTGTTTATTTTTGTTTTCATTCAAACCTAGCTTTTCCAGCTACTTATACTTGTGCAGGTATGAGCTTGCTTACTTAAATCTGTGTATGATGATATTGAATGACTTTCAATGGCCTGCTGGGAATATAAAACATTGTGCCTCAGGCTACATGATCTGTGCATGAAATTTACGGTAATTATATCCTTGGCCTTGGCAAAAGGAGATCAACAAAATCTGATCACATTTCCCTCGCTGGCTGGGATTTCTGTTAGATGTGATCAGCTTTGTGTAGAGGCGAGAAGACAGGGCTGCTCGGAGCATGGCCTTGGAAGACCACAGAGTGTTAAATGGACACCAGGGGACTATTTGGTGTGAAACAATTCTAAGCACACTCTTTCCCCTGAGCGATCTATAAATTGCCAAATAAGCTTTTGAACACTTGAAGTTTCTCAGATTTTATTACAATTTAATTACTATTATTGGTACAGACCAAATGTAATGATAACAGCAGTTAAATGGAACCTAAATCTATGTATAACTTATTAACTGGTCACTCTCAGATATAGATGAGTCTCAGATCCAAGACAGTAAATTGGTGCTTTATTAACCCTTTCATGCTTAGTGTCCATACTTATGGACATTTAATTTAAATAAAGTTGTTTGACGGAAACTGAAATATGTAAATCACATAAGAGCAGTAGTGTAATTTACATAAATCATTATCCTGATTTCTGCTGCCCTCTAGATTGTCATTCTCACCACAGCATTTTTTTCTGGTATTTCTTTACAAACTTTCTCCACAAACTCCCAAACTAAATAAAAATATTTGTGCCAGACTCGAATGAATGTCTTGGCTTTCTTAAAATTGTTGTTGTTGTTGCTTTGTACTTCTGAACTCAGCTGCACACATTATACAAATATTGCCTACACTCACCAGCCACTTTAATAGGAACTTGTTCTTGATTCCAAGATTGCTGTTCTTGGCTGGCAGGAGTGGAACCCAATGTGAACTTCTGCTGTTGCATGCTGAGATGCTTTTCTGCTCACCATTGTTGTAGAGTGATTATATGAGTTACTATATCCTTCCTGGCAGCTCAAACCAATCTGGCCATTTTCCTCTGACCTCTCTTATCAACAAGGTGTTTCCACCCACAGAACTGTTGCCTACTCAATTTTTTCCCCACACCATTCTGTGTAAACTCTAGAGACTGTTGTGTGTGAAAACCCCAGGAGACCAGCAGTTTCTGAAATGCTCAAACCATTCCATCTGGCACCAATACCCATGCTACAGTGAAAGTCACAGAGATCACAATTTTTCCTCATTCTGATGTTTGAAGTGAACATTAACTGAAGCTCTTGATTTGTATCTGTATGATTTTATGCATTGTGCTGCTGTCAAGGGATTGGCTAATTAGATATTAGATAACTGCATAAAACAGCAGGTGTATGGTGTCGTGTGTGAGTGATATAAAATTTACTGTATTTATTTTTAGGGCTGTCAATCGATTACAATTTTTAATCTCAATTAATTGCATTATTGCCCATAGTTAACTCGCAATTAATCGCAAATTAATTGCACTTTTTTATCTGTTGTGAATGTACCTTAAAGGGATTTTTTGGGAGTGTGAGTGGACAAATTGTTTGCAAATGTATGTGGCCATGTCAGGAAGGATAAAGCTGGATACAGAAAAAAAAAATTGTGGGTATTTTATTCCACCACTGCATCTATTAAAAAAAAAAAGTGTTAACTTTATAATTTTGAGGGTTTAGCACAACTCTGTGTGAACAAAACAATATAGTATTTTCCTCTAGTTCTGTACTTTCAGCCTTAAACTATGCAATAAAATAAACAAACTAGGTGATGTGGACTCTGGACAACAGTCATGGCCATATTTCAATAAATAAAATAAAAAGAAAAAAACAAATAAATGCATTTGTTAAGCCACACAGCTCATGAAGATGTTTTCCAGTAAAATACAATAACTCAGTAGTAAGTATACAGTAAATTCATGAGCAAAAATTGCATTTATGAACACTTTTTTACATAACTCACAAATTTCTCAGAAATTTGTCCACACACACCTGGACCTTATTATGTCTTCTTTTCTCCCCTCTGGATCATAAAAAGCATATAAAAATACACACAATTTATGTAAACAGTCAGAATGCAACAATATAAGTTGATTCTGTACATAAGTGCACTTTATCACGACTTACATTGACCAGCTACTCACTACATCACTCGCTCGTGCTACATCACTCGCTCAATTTCCCAAACTATTGGGGAGGGTCACAGAATATGCATGTGTTAATCAAACATCGAGAAAAATTTGTGGCGTTAAAAGGAATTTGTGTTAACTTCGACAGCCCCTATATATATCGTTGGAATCCTTCCATCTATGAGAGACAATGGTGTAGTGTCCAGATATGTTTTTATCTGCATCTTCGCATGTGGCTGTGCAGTCCAATCCATGAATGACAGTCTTTGTTGCATTTGCTGCAGATGAGCGGCGATGCCTGCCGAGGCTGTCGTTTTCTCTCCTTCCTTCTTGCTCTCTTGTCCTCAAGGTTTTCATTTCTTGTCTCCTATGCTCTCTGTACACCCTTTCTGATGGCAAGGTGCCAAGCTGCACGGTCATCTGCACATCGTTCCCAGGTTGTGACGTTGATGCTGCACAGTTTCATGTCTGTCTTGCAGACATCTTTGTAGCGCAGGCGTGATCGTCCCGCCCATCGTGAACCCTCTGCCAGCACTCCGTACATCACGTCTTTGGGAATGCGGCCCGAGTCCATTCTCCTGACGTGGCTGAGCCAATGAAGACGCCTTTCGCTGAGAATGGTGAACATGCTGCTCATCTTGGCATGTTTCAAGACCTTTATGTTGGGCACCTTGTCCTGTCATCGGATATGTAGAATACGTCTGAGGCACCTCAGGTGGAAGCTGTTGAGTTTCCTCTCGTGGCTGGCGTATGTGGTGCACGCCTCGCTACTGTAGAGTAGTGTGCTTTGCACACAGGCCTGGTAGACTCGCAGTTTGGTCTTCTTGGTGAGGCCGGGGTTTTTTCAGACTCTCTGGTTTAGCTTAGCCATAACTGCTGCTGCCTTGGTGATCCTGTTGTTCATCTCTGCATCAATGGAGAGTGAACTGGAGAAAGTGGGGAGGACAACAGATCTTCTGCAGTAGTCTGAAGAGTCCGCTCCGGCTGACCAGGTGAAATGCCTTTGTCAAATCGATGAAGAGTGGCATTTGCTGCTTTTGACACTTCTCCTGCAGCTGCCGTAGCAAGATCATCATGTCCACAGTTGAACAGCCAGCTCAGAAACCACACTGGGACTCTGGGTAGACACAGGAGGCAAGGGTCTGCAGGCACACCAGAGCAACATGGGCAAATGCCTTCCCGACAGTGCTAAGGAGGGAGATTCCCCTATAGTTGTTGCAGTTGCTCCGGTCTCCTTTGTTCTTGTACAAAGTGATTATATTAGCATCACACATGTCCTGGGGGATGTATCCCTGTTCCCAGCAGAGGCAGAGGAGTTCATGCAGGGGTTGGAGCAGTGCAGATTTCCTGCTCTTCAAGACTTCTGACAGGATGCTGTCACTCCTGCGGGCCTCCCCACTAGCAAGGGAGTTGATGGCTATACTGAGCACTTCTATGGTAGGTGGCAAAAAGAAAAAAGAAAAGGAACACCATGTGAAAGTTTGGGCACCCCAATACATTTGAGTTCTCAGGTAACTTTTACCAAGGTTCCAGATCTTAATTAGCTTATTGATCTGTGGCTTGTTCAAATTCGTCATTAGGAAAGGTCAGATGATGCAGATTTCAAAGCTGTATAAATTCTCTGACTCCTCAAACTTGTCCCCAAAATCAACAGCCATGGGCTCCTCTAAGCAACTCCGTCACATTCTGAATAATAAAATAATTGATGCTCACAAAGCAGGAGAAGGCTACAAGAATGTAGCAAAGTGTTTTCAGGTAGCCGTTTCCTCAGATTGTAATGTTATTAAGAAATGGCAATTAACAAACAGTGGAGATCAAGGTGAAGTCTGGAAGATGAAGAAAACTTTCTGAATGAACTGCTCGTTGGATTGCTAGAAAGGCAAATAAACCCCCTGTTTGACTGCAAAAGACCTTCAGAAAGATTTAGCAGACCCTGGAGTGGTGGTGCACTGTTCTACTATGCAGCGACACCTGAACAAATATGACCTTCATGGGAGAGTCATCAGAAGAAAACCTTTCCTGTGTCCTAGCCACAAAATTCAGCATCTGAAGTTTGCAAATGAACATCTAAGTAAGCCTGATGCATTTTGGAAACAAGTCCTGTGGACTGATGAAATCAAAATAGAACTTTTTGGCCACAATGTGCAAAGGTATGTTTGGAGAAAAAAGGGTGCCAAATTCCAGGAAAAGAACACCTCTCCAACTCTGAAGCATGGGTGTGGCTCGATCATGCTTTGGGGTTGTGTTGCAGCCAGTGGCACAGGGCACATCTCATTGGTTGAGGGAAGCATGGATTCGAATAAATACCAGCAAATTCTGGAAGCAAACATCACATCATCTGTAAAAAAAAAAAAAAAAAAAGCTGAAGTTAAAAAGAGGATGGGTCCTACAATAAGACGATGATCCAAAACACACCTCAAAATCTACAATGGAATACCTCAAGAGGCACAAGCTGAAGGTATTAACCATGCAGGGTGCCCAAACTTTTGCTTCCTTTTTTGTCATTTTGAAAATGTAAAAGATGAAAATAAACTGTTTTTGCTTAAAATATAAAGGGAATGAGTCATCTTTAACTTTATGCCTTTTGGAGATCATTTCATCTTCAACTTGCTTAACTGTTCACAGTAACAGCAGTTTTGACCAGGGGTGCCCAAACTTTTGCATACCACTGTATATCTAGCTCCTCCATGACAGGCAAATCTGGGATGGCATCTAGGGTGGTGTTGGTGACAACATTCTGGGTTGCGTACAGCTCAAGGTAATTCTCAACCCTGCGTTGCAACCAGGGATGAAAGTAACTTTTATTTCTTGCCGGTACTATTATGTAGAGTCATAGTGCGCACGCCGAAAAATACACCTAATTATTTATTATTGTCTAAATATCAAGCATTCACTAGGACTTCTTATCTCTCAGTAGTACTAGTATAGTACTTTTTTATCACACTATCACTTTCATGCACCTGTATCAGTTTTTGATTATAAATAAATTGCAAACACATCATTTCAACCACACAATCGTTTTAATAAAAAATTTTTTAGCTGAAAAGTTGAAAATGACCTTTTCATTTTGGACATTGGACACAGAACAGTCCAAGTGTAACAGAACAGAAAAGTGAAAGTTTTTAGGTAAAACACTTAAAATAAATTCCAAAGAGGCTTGAAGTAGCTGTCCTCATCTGTTTGACAGTGAGCCATGCCTTTTGTTGAGTGAGCAGCTCTCCTTCCTTTGCCCAGGCAAGTCTTTACATAAGGAAGGGGATCTGCGGGAGTATGAGAGGACTTCCAGAAAACTGGCAGACATCTTAGCCAGAGAGGTTCGTTCATTTTTGTCAACCTGGAACGGCCATCACTTAACAGAGGTGGGTGCCTAAGACATCTTTTATCAGCCACCTACAATGCAGCCATCAGCATTCTGATTCGGATTCTATGATGATCCATGAGAGGATAAATACTTGATATTCTCTATTAGTCAGACAGAACTGAGGAAGCCTTTCGGATGAGAGGCGAAACGTTTTCAAGAATCTACAAGCAAGTCCAGTTGCTCTCTTCTACCAACCACAGATTACTATGTACCTGGATGACTGAGATTCTTCACAGATAAGGAAGGGGATCCTGCTGCTTGCATGGTGGTCCCACTGTGTTGATGAAGAGGAGGTTTGCTGCATTTATTGTTGTCAGTTTGTTTCTATACTCTGTTATAATGCTGTTCATTGTGCTGAACCCCCTCTCACAGTCTACATTACTTGCTGACAGTGTGTCCACAGCAATGAACAATTTCCTCAACCTGTTGGGTACGCCTGTCCCTCCACTTGCCTTGAATTCAATGAACCCAAGGTATGCCCCCTTTTCATCCAGGTGAAAAGCATTACACAGATCCCTTACCTCTTCTTCGCCATGCCAAGGATTGTCAAGGTCCCATTTGTCAGGATTAAGAACCTCCATTTTACCGATGAGGCTATTGTAGGCCTCTTTTCTAGTGGCTTTGACACTAGCCTGTGCCCTGTTTGCTGTGGTGGTGAAGAGTCTGTCTTTCATACTCTCTGCTACTGCTTTGATGAACTTAGCAGAGTCAATGATGGGGGACTTGCCAACACCTAACTTTTCTCCCTTAAATTCCATAACTACCTCTGCCTTGCTTGCTTCAACAACATGTTGGCCTGGGTGTGTACTTAGGCTCTCGATACGTTTCACATGCAATGACATGATGTCATGGGCCTTTTGGAGTGTGGTCTTCCTGTCCTGAAGAATTTCTGACAAGTTCTTCGGTTCATTGAGAACATCTAACATCAGTGCAAGACTTGTCAGGAAATTAACAGAGCACAATTTTGTCAGCAGCCCCTTGAATTTGACTGTCTCTTTGCCATCCTTGGAAGCGTCCTCTGATCCCTCCCGGAAATGTTGTGCCAAGGCTGGATAAGACTGCCAAACAGCTGTGACTGCCCTACATGAAGAAGCTACCCAGTGGACACTGAACACTCTCCCAGTCCTTTTGAGGGTGATGTGTAGGTTGTGAGCACATTCACTCAGCTGTCGCATATTTTTTGGTGACTGGCTATATAAAGAATACAGGGTGTCAAGGAAGGCCTGGAAGTCTTTTGTTCCCCCTGTTGAGTCCAGTGCCTGGTCCACAGCAAGCTCCAGTCTGTGATTAAGGCAGTGCCACAGCATGATGCCTGGGAAGTCATCCTGGAGCAGCTTCCCCACACCTGACTTCACACCTAACATTACATTGGCCCCATCTCTGCAAAACCCAATGAAGACTTCCTGCAGCAACTCAGTAGTGAAGCCATTCTTGAACAGGAAGGTCATTAGCTTGTCTTTGATATGGGCAGCAGACAGACTATCCAGCTCAATCAGGTCCAAAGGAAAGGCAACGGGGTCCATGTCTCCATCAACACTGGTCTTCAGAAACACAATTAGTGTTGATTTGTGTCCAGTACTGGTTGACTCATCTGCTAATATTGTGATCTTGCATCTATTTTCTATTATCTTTTTCAGAAGTGCAGTTTTCATTTGTGAAGACACATGATCAATTATATCAACACAGACAGTCTTACTGTGCAAAATACACCCTAGATCAGCAGAGTTGGCTTGCTGCAGGTCAATTAGGCTCTCGAAGTCTGTGAAAGGTTTGCTTTTTTTGGCTACATAATAAGCTGTCCTAAATACTCTTGCAGTGGTCTCATATGCAGCCTCCTCACTAGTGGCATTCATGTTCAAAAGTATGTCTTTTTTTTGCAGTTTGTAGAATTTTAATTGCTTCATTATGTGCTGCAGACTGTCTATGTTCACGATTTTTTTTTTGCAGTGATTAAAGTTGGACCTCCCTTGATGTACCACATGGGGTTATCTTTCCTTCAGCCCACTGGCTAGCAATATTAACACCCCGAGATGCCATGACAGAGATCTTTCATTTCTTGGCATGGGGTACAGCCAAGCATTCCAGTTTTAGCATACAACCATTCATTTTTTTCCATGAACTGCTTGTATTGTTCTTTTTTCCATATTGAGGGGTAAGAGGTAGGCCTAGCATCATCACTATCACCTGCTGTACTTGTTTCTGAAGATCCTTCAGCTGTCATTTCTTGCTGACTTTGTGACTCCTCACTCTGGCTTTGAACTTGCTCTGAATCATCTTCCATGGGTATTGTTCTGCTAACTTTACCTGGTACGTTTTTCTGTTGCATCCTTGCTGTGGTCTTTTCTCTCAAAGATATCAGTAATTTTTCTCTGCATTATTATTTTCCAGTTATCCTCTCTTCCTTATCTTATCAAATATATTGTTGTGGTTTTCTGTTGGTGTTTTCTGGATTCTTTGTATTTTCCCACAGGTGCGTTCTACAGTAAGTGCGTGTGTTCTCAGTGTGCATGCCATGCATTGGTAGCCTAGTTACTCTGCTCACTCTAACCAGACAGTAATCTAGAATCTTTGCCCCAACTTCCACTCGATTTACGAATTCTGATCAAAGTAATTTTTAAATAGCCTATCATGAAACATTAACATGTTTCTTTATATGCCTTTTTATTTGGGAGACTTTGCAACTAACGTCTGTCTGCTAAAGCACTTTGATTACCAGCTGCGCACATTATAGCACAAGATCTGGTTAAGCCGTACGCGCGCTGTAGCTTGCTCTTTGTTTGTCTAGTGAAACACTGCACACATAATAGAATATTGAAACATCAACATATGTTTCTGTACATGTTGTTTTTATTTGGGAGACTTTGCAACAAACGTCTGTCTACTAAAACACTTTGGATACCAGCTGCGCACGTTGGCGCAAGATGGTTAAGCAGTGGGCTATGCGCACTATCTCGGACGTTGTCTGTCGAGTGAAACATGGAAGGAATTCACTTCAGACATAATTCAGAGACAGGTCAGAACAAGTTATATGCAATGTATATTGAGGAAAACGTGTTGCTTTTGGTAAATTGACGTTAGCAGGTGTGTTGTTATGCTGAAAGTGCATTTTTTTTTTCCAGAGACGGTACATTTTTCTTTCTGGTATGGCCAAATCTTTTAGTGGTACACCGGACCAGCCAGGACTGGCTTACTTTCACCCCTGGTTGCAACTGCTTCCCCTGGTCTGTGATAACTTCACCCCTCTTGGACTTGAGTGGGGTGGTCTTGGTAATAGATGGGCCTGTTGCCTTCCTGATGCCCTTGTACATCCCTCTTGCATCCCCGGTGTTGGCAGCTGTCTGTATACTGCTGCAGAGGTTCAGCCAGTAGGTGTTGGCACAGTGGTGGGCAGTCTGCTGGGCTTTTTTCCTGGCAGTCTTGAGGGTTTCCAGTGTTCTAGGGCTAGGCGCTGCATTGTAAGCTAGGAGGGCTGTCGTCATGGGCTCCATTTCTTCCCAGTGGGCCTCATACCAGTCGGTGTTTTTACGCTCCTTTTTCCTGTAGGCAGTGATGGCCGAGTTGTACACGGCGTCTTGGAGGTGGGACCACTTGGCG
The DNA here is from genome assembly GCF_027579695.1 of Neoarius graeffei. Lineage (NCBI taxonomy): Eukaryota > Metazoa > Chordata > Actinopteri > Siluriformes > Ariidae > Neoarius > Neoarius graeffei. Next base: position 56,426,076 of record NC_083576.1, read on the forward strand.
TCAATGGAGTCTCCATCAGGCGTCTTGTCTTATCGAGGGCCTCTTGCAGCTTATTGACGAACTGCTGCGTCTTCTCTGGGTTTCTTACACAGCAAGTGTTTATGCATGGGCGACCCTTCTTCTTGGAGTGGTGCATCTTCTTTGGTGCTACAGGCACCTTGCTGGCAACGAGAGTGATCCATGTCACAGTTCGCACTGTGATAGCTGCGGGTGAGGAGGACACTGGCGAGTTCTGCTCGCCTGGTGATTTACTAAGTCTAGCTGGTGCCAGTGGCGAGAACATGGGTGATTCCAAGACACCTGATGGATTTCCTTGTTCTTGAAGATGATGTTGGTCATGCATAGGTCATGAAAGCAGTACAGCTCCAGCAGTCATTGGCCATTCTCATTGATCTTACCCCTTCCATGAACACCAAGGCCGGTGGGCCAAGCCTCGTGGTCAGCTCCCACTCTGGCATTGAAGTCTCCAAGCAAGTAGAGGCCTTCAGTTTTTGGGATCCTAGATATCACTTCTTCCTGGGCTTCATAGAACTGATCTTTTTCCTCTGGGGTGTAGTAGAGAGTTGGGGCGTACACACTGATGATGGTTGCTGAGCCTGAGGATGTTGCCAGCTGGAGTGCTAGGATCCTCTCATTGCCAGATGATGGAGGATCAATGCAGGCAAGAAGTGTGTTCTTCACAGCAAAATCGACACCATGCTGGCAGGGTTCATCTGAGGACTTCCCTTGCCAAAAGAAGGTGTAACTTTCTCTTCTGCTAGTTATGCTGTCAGCCAGTCGAGACTCTTGAAGGCAAGCAGTGTCAATGTTAAGTTGTGAGAGTTCCTTGTCTATGACGGCAGTTATGCGGGCATCATCAATTTGCTGCAGGTCAGCAGAGAGGCCAGGGCACATGGTCCTGACATTCCAGCTTGCAAAACAAAGAGCTGGGGTCTTCTTTCTTCTTGAGTTGCCTGGTGCAGAATTTGTGGCCTACCTTTTGAGATGGCTCTCTGAGCTCCACACACCCAGTGGAGTGAGCAGGCCATGGCAGGCCAGCACCTTACTGGCTGGGGGCTGCCCAGCTTGAGGCAGGTGGTAGCTGTCCAGTGGGATGTGATGATCCCTCCCACCATCAGAAGTGACTCCTGGCACTCATTTCCTTTGCCAACCGGATGAGCTTAAAACCGGTAACTTCCACTTCCCGCATTGTGTTGACATCTTGCGATGACACTGGAGTGCCCTCTCCAGTGGAGCTACAAGGCCTGGGCAGGGTAATATGGAGGATCAGCTGTTGCCCATGTAGCAGGTCCCCCCTCTCCACACAGCTGCTGTGGTCCAAAGGAAAGGCAGAAGCTAATGCAGTTTGGCAATGGCAGCGCCACAGATGTTGCTGGAAGTGCTGCAGTTCAGCGTCAGGCCACCTTAGGGACTCCAGCTCTGGATTTAAGCTTGGGATTTATTCCCGAAGCCTTTCCCATAAATGGGTATGGCTGCAAGGCAGTGGAGGTTTGGAATCAGAGTTTTCCTTCTCCGAGATGGGCTACCTTCCCAGGTTGATGAACCCCATCTGCCCAAAGCACTGGTTTAAGGTGCCAGTTACCTGCCTCCACCCCTTCTCATATCAGTAGTAGCAGTTCCGCCGGGCTTATATCTAAGCCACACGTGCAGGCTAGGAGCTAGACTTGGTTGTCAGAGACTATTTGAGACGTACACCATGAGGAGCTTATTTATAGATGTTGGGAGCTTATTCCCACTGCCACCCCTTGGCTATGATAACCTTGGAATAGGGATGTTAACCAATGACCATTTGACCGATGGTTGACCGAATCAACATCAACCGGTTAATTTTTTTTTTTTGGTTGTCGGTTAAAAAAAAAATCAATCGTTTTGAAGCTGCCGATTTTGGAGCGGAGAACCTGGAATTCTGAAAAGACAAGTTGAGCATCACTTTCCATCCAGCATCCAGTCACTAAAAGAGGTCATTGTTGAAGAATGGAAAAAGATTGTTCCAAAATGTCGCCAACTTGTTTATTCCATGCCTAGAAGATTTGGTGCTGTCATTAAAAATCATGGAGGCCATACAAAGTACTAGATGTAGTAGTTTTTGTTGTGGGGTGTACTCATTTTTGCACCGCCCTAATTTGAGTAAAACTGAAAAATGTGTAATCTTTTATATTATATATGGTTTATATATGGTCTGTTAACTCTTCTGGGTGCGTAGGGTTTAGAGCGCAAGCCGACAAGTAGACCGTCAACTTTTGCACTATGAAGTAATAAGAAGAAAACTCCCGCCCTACAACTGGGCACCTGGAACATACGAACTATGTCTCCAGGTCTTTCTGAGGACTTACAGAATATACCATAAGTGACATACGGAAGACTGCAATTATTGATATGGAACTCAGCAGGCTCCAGCTGGACGTCGTCACCCTTCAAGAGACGCGACTAGCAGATTCAGGATCTTTAAGGGAGAAACATTTCTCTTTTTCTGGATGGGAAGATCAGTAGACGCGACCCAGGAGCATGGCGTTGGCTTTGCTGTCAGGAACACCCTGCTGGAATTCATCACCCCACCTACTGGTGGAAGCGAAAGGATCTTGTCTCTAAAACTCCACTCTTCGGTAGGACCAGCCACCCTAATCTGTGTCTATGCGCCTACTCTGTTGTCCTCTATGGAAACCAAAGACCAGTTCTACAATGATCTAGCCACAACTATCGAGAGAATTCCTGAGAAAGAGCCACTGTTCATCCTTGGGGACTTCAACGCCAGAGTGGGCGCAGACCACACCTCATGGCCCACTTGTCTGGGGCAGTTTGGGATCAGGAAGATAAACAAGAATGGCCAATGCCTGTTTGTACTTTGCTGCCATCACGGTCTCTGTGTCAGCAACACATTCTTGAACACAAAACCCCAACACAGAGTGTCCTGGAGACATCCCAGATCTAAACACTAGCACCAGCTTGACCTGATCCTGACCAGACGCTCCAATCTGCCAAGCATCGCTGTCACATGCAGCTATCAGAGCGCTGACTCCCTCCCGAGGGAATTCTCGCACGTTATCGCGATAACTGTGTACATCCCCCCCGGCGTCCGATGCTGCGGCAGCCTGTGAGCTCTTACACACTACAGTGTCAAAGCTTCAGACATCGCACCCCCAGTCCCTGCTACTAATCTCCAGTGACTTCAGTCATGCTTCCCTGTCCTCCACTCTCCCAACCTTCACTCAGTATGTGAAATGCCACACCAGAGACAAGAGAACTTTGGATTTAATGTATGTGAACACCAAGGACGCATATAGTTAATCACCCCTCCCCCCGCTAGGCCGTTCTGACCACAATCTGGTTCACTTGTCCCCTACATACATACCTATGGTGAATAAACAACCACCCACCAAGAGGTATGTAAGGAGCTGGTCTGAGGAGACCAGTATGGCACTGAGGGACTGCTTTGACACCACGGACTGGGATGTGTTGTGTGAACCTCACGGGGATGACATTGATAGCCTGACAACCTGCATCATGGATTACATTAATTTCTGTGTTGAAAACACTGTGCCAGTCAGGAAGGTACAGTGTTTTCCCAACAATAAACCCTGGGTGACCTCTGAACTAAAAGCCCTATTAAACAAGAAGAAGAGGGTTTTTAAATCTGGCAACAAGGAGGAGATGAGGAGAGTGCAGAAGGAGCTGAAGAGGGGGATAAGGAGAGGCAAGGACAGCTACAGGAGGAAGCTGGAGGAGTGCCTCAAGGGGAGCAACACCGGAGAGGTATGGAGAGGCCTGAAAACCATCTCTGGCCACACAAAGGACAGTGGGAGGGGCCCTGGGCAAATGAATTGAATCTCTTTTTCAACAGATTTGACTGTGCCACCCCACCCTCCCCCACTCACCATAGTCCTGACCAGTCTGTGATATCACTCCCCCCCCCCATAATACCTCTGACACCAACAGCTCCCTCCTCACACCACATCACCCCCCTCCGATCCCTGCCAGATCAATCCACACACTCCACCCCCGACCTCACTCTACAGGACTCACACCTCGGCTACACCCCTCGCCTCTCCATAACAGCTGATCAGGTGTTGAAGGAGCTGAGGAGGATCAAGACAAGGAAAGCTGCTGGCCCTGATGGTATCAACTCCAGACTGCTTAAGGACTGTGCAGATCAGCTCTGTGGGATTCTTCTGTACATTTTCAACCTGAGCCTCAGTCTGGAGAAAGTTCCACTTCTGTGGAAAACATCATGTGTGGTTCCAGTTCCCAAGACCCAGGGAGCTCAATCACTTTCGGCCAGTAGCTTTAACGTCTCACCTAATGAGGATCATGGAGAGGATTGTTCTCTCCCACCTCTGACACCTGGTGAACAGCGAGATAGACCCCCTGCAGTTCGCATATCAACCAGGCATTGGTGTGGATGATGCTGTCATTTACCTGCTACACCGGTCACTTTTTCCACCTAGAGGGCACTGGGAGCACTGTGAGAATCATGTTCTTTGACTTCTCCAGTGCTTTCAACACAATCCAGCCATCACTGCTTAAGGGGAAGCTGGAGGGAGCTGGTGTTGACTGCCACCTGGCTGCATGGATCATCGACTACCTCATTAACAGACCGCAGTATGTGAGGCTCCGCGACTGTGTGTCTGATGTGGTAGTCTGCAGCATAGGGGCTCCACAGGGTACAGTGCTCTCTCCTTTCCTCTTTACACTTTACACATCTGACTTCAGCTACAACACGGACAGCTGCCACCTCCAGAAGTTCTCAGACGATACAGCCATCATTGGATGTGTGTCAGAGGGGGACGATCTGGAGTACAGAGAGGTCATCAACTTTGTCGCCTGGTGCGATCTGAACCACTTGCGCATCAATGCCAGCAAGACAAAGGAGGTGGTGACCGATTTCAGAAGGACGCTTCCTCAAATTGCACCAGTAAACATCCAGGGTTTGGACATTGAGATCGTGGAGGAGTACAAATACCTGGGTGTTCACCTTAACAACAAACTGGACTGGACTAACAACACAGATGTCCTGTACAAGAAGGGACAAAGTCGTCTCCACCTCTTGAGAAGACTGAGGTCTTTTTGTGTGTGCAGGACACTGCTTAGGACTTTTTATGACTCTGTGGTAGCATCAGCGATTTTCCATGCTGTGGTCTGCTGGGGCTGTGGAAATTCAGAGAGGGACAGGAAGAAACTTAATAAACTGGTCAGAAGGGCTGGCTCAGTCTTGGACTGTCCTCTGGACTCCATTGAGGTGGTGGGTGAGAGGAGGATGTTAGCCAAGCTCACCTCAATCATGGATAACCCCTCTCACCCCCTACATGAGGCTGTGGGGGCTTTAAGCAGCTCTTTTAGTAGTAGACTGCTACACCAACGGTGTAAGGAGAGATACCGCAGGTCATTCATACCTGCTGCTGTCAGACTGTATAACACCCACAACTTGTAACGTAGCACCAATAACTTGTTTGTCGTTATATTTGCACTACTTCACCACTACTACCTCTGCCATCTCTCATCGATGCAATTATTATGTGCAATAATATAGGCCTTAAACTATTTTTATGCGCATATATATAATTTGTGTGTGTGTGTATACAGTGGTGCTTGAAAGTTTGTGAACTCTTTAGAATTTTCTATACTTCTGCACAAATATGACCTAAAACATCATCAGATTTTCACACAAGTCCTAAAAGTAGAAAAAGAGAACCCAGTTAAACAACTGAGACAAAAATATTATACTTGGTCATTTAGTTATTGAGGAAAATGATCCAATATTACATATCTGTGAGTGGCAAAAGTATGTGAACCTCTAGGATGAGCAGTTAATTTGAAGGTGAAATTAGAGTCAAGTGTTTTCAATCAACGGGATGACAATCAGGTGTGAGTGGGCACCCTGTTTTATTTAAAGAACAGGGATCTATCAAAGTCTGATCTTCACAACACATGTTTGTGGAAGTGTACTGTATCATGGCACAAACAAAGGAGATTTCTGAGGACCTCAGAAAAAGCGTTGTTGATGCTCATCAGGCTGGAAAAGGTTACAAAACCATCTCTAAAGAGTTTGGACTCCACCAATCCACAGTCAGACAGATTGTGTACAAATGGAGGAAATTCAAGACCATTGTAACCCTCCCCAGGAGTGGCCGACCAACAAAGATCACTCCAAGAGCAAGGCGTGTAATAGTCGGCGAGGTCACAAAGGACCCCAGGGTAACTTCTAAGCAACTGAAGGCCTGAGACATTGGCTAATGTTAATGTTCATGAGTCCACCATCAGCAGAACACTGAACAACAATGGTGTGCATGGCAGGGTTGCAAGGAGAAAGCCACTGCTGTCCAAAAAGAACATTGCTGCTCATCTGCAGTTTGCTAAAGATCACGTGGACAAGCCAGAAGGCTATTGGAAAAATGTTTTGTGGACGGATGAGACCAAAATAGAACTTTTTGGTTTAAATGAGAAGCGTTATGTTTGGAGAAAGGAAAACACTGCATTCCAGCATAAGAACCTTATCCCATCTGTGAAACATGGTGGTGGTAGTATTATGGTTTGGGCCTGTTTTGCTGCATCTGGGCCAGGACGGCTTTCCATCATTGATGGAACAATGAATTCTGAATTATAGCAGCGAATTCTAAAGGAAAATGTCAGGACATCTGTCCATGAACTGAATCTCGAGAGAAGGTGGATCATGCAGCAAGACAACGACCCTAAGCACACAAGTCGTTCTACCAAAGAATGGTTAAAGAAGAATAAAGTTAATGTTTTGGAATGGCCAAGTCAAAGTCCGGACCTTAATCCAATGGAAATGTTGTGGAAGGACCTGAAGCGAGCAGTTCATGTGAGGAAACCCACCAACATCCCAGAGTTGAAGCTGTTCTGTACGGAGGAATGGGCTAAAATTCCTCCAAGCCAGTGTGCAGGACTGATCAACAGTTACCGCAAACGTTTAGTTGCAGTTATTGCTGCACAAGGGGGTCACACCAGATACTGAAAGCAAAGGTTCACATACTTTTGCCACTCACAGATATGTAATATTGGATCATTTTCCTCAATAAATAAATGACCAAGTATAATATTTTTGTCTCATTTGTTTAACTGGGTTCTCTTTATCTACTTTTAGGACTTGTGTGAAAATCTGATGATGTTTTAGGTCATATTTATGCAGAAATATAGAAAATTCTAAAGGGTTCACAAACTTTCAAGCACCACTGTATATATAATTTGTGTGTGTATATATATATTATTTGTGTGTGTGTATATAGTGTGTGTGTGTGTGTATATATATATATATATATATATATATATATATATATATATATATATATATATATACACACACACACAGAGTCTACCTGTAATGTGCAATTTTTCCGAGCCTCTCAATAAGGCAATTTTTCTATACTTTTTCACGGTAGATAATGTAAATAGCCCTTTGTATTTAATCCTTCATTTGTCTAATTTTTATTTCAGTTTTATTTATCTGTTTGACATTTTCTTGCTACTGTAACACGTGAATTTCCCCGATGTGGGATGAATAAAGTGAATCTAATCTAATCTAATCTTCGACGGATCAACTTCAGAGCCATTTGAAATCCAAAGTGGTGTGAAGTAGGGCTGCATGCTTGCGCCAACCTTGTTTGGCATTTTCTTTGCTGTTTTGATAAAGTATGCATTCTGGGCTGCATCTGAAGGCATCTATATCCGGAGTAGGTCAGACGGAAAACTCTTCAAACTTTCAAGGTTGAAGGCGAAGTCAAAAGTCCAGCTGAAGGGGCTGCGTGATTTCCTGTTTGCCGACGATGCAGCAATCACCACCCATTCCAGCAAAGACCTACAAATTTATTTTAGTAGTGCCTGTCAGGATTTTGGGCTCACTATCAACCTTAAGAAAACGCAAGTCATGCGTCAGGGCGCTGACTCAGCTCCCAGGATCATCATCTCCAATCATGAACTGGAAGTTGTCCATGATTTCGTTTGCCTTGGTTCTACTATCTCCGACATGCTCTCTCTGGACTCTGAGCTTAACAAACGCATCGTCAAAGCATCCACTACTATGTCCAGACTGGGGAAAAGAGTGTGGACCAACAAAAAACTGACAGAGCACACAAAGATTCAAGTTTACTGAGCCTGTGTGCTGAGTATTCTTCTGTACGGTAGTGAATCCTGGACTCTTCGTGCCCCTCAGGAAAGAAAGCTAAATGTCTTCCATATGCGCTGTCTCCAATGCATTCTCAATGTCACCTGGAAGGACAAACTCCCCAATACCACAATTTTGAAGCAAGCCGCGGTCCCCAGCATGTACGCGCTGTTAAAGCAGAGATGCCTGCTTTGGCTCAGTCATGTTGTGAGGATGGAAGATGGCCATATTCCAAAAGCTCTACTTTATGGGGAGCTACTGGATGGGACACGTCCAATTGGAAGATGTAGCGGTCGCTGAGCGTTTGTTTCCCCTATTATCGCTCACTCGGCGCCGCTATTTTGAATTCTCTCCCATGATGCTTTGCACCACTTCCTGTAAGAACCGGTGCCAAAATAGAAGAACTGAACCCTATTATTGCTCACTCTGCACCGCCATTTTGAATTTTCTCCCATGATGCTTTGCACCATTTCCTATAAGAATCGGCGCCAAAACAGAAGAACTGAACACAACTTGAGATGTTTTCCTAACTTAAAGATGAATCTAGCACCTGTATATTGATATGCTCACAAGTTTTCATGGCATTTACAAGTGAAGGTGTAACAAACGTACAAATAAAAATACCTTCAACGTCAGTGGACTTCCGACTTATCTATACGGGTTGCTACAGTGAAAACGGCAGGAGATGTCCATGTGCTTAGTTGGAAAACTGGGAAGGTAACATAATGTCGCCTGTCATGAAGAACTACGTCATCCAACGCCACGCCGCTACCCAGTTACCATCATTACATCCAACGATCAACGAACAAGTCTGCTAAGTGATCAATATTATGAACTTTGAGTTTTAAGTAAAATCTTACAATGTGGCAATCAGCAATTTTAAGGTTTATTGACTCAAGTTATGAAGCAATATTTTAAATGAAGTTCATAATGTGTGTATTGTTAACGCTTTAATGTCACAAACTCAAATGGTTATATTGTGGTGTCATAAACTGTCATTTCTTTCTTACTGCATATTTGTTTTGGCCAATAAGATTGGTATCATTATACTGTTGCTCCTTAAACCCCCTTTATTAAGTCAGTTAAGGTGCAGGCAGTATGGAATTGTCTCATGAGACTCAAGTAGAAGGGCTCAAGGCCTGCTTGGACGACCTGACAGAAGAGCAGCTGGAGTCCCAGATTGAAGGAGCCTCACAATGCCAAAACACAGAGCCGCGCCGTAGCAACAGAGACCGTAAACTGACACAAAAGGCCAAGGAGCAACTAGACGCCCATATTGAGGGACACTCAGAGTTGAAGTAAACATTATGAACGCTGGCGCAGGAACGCCTCTCAGTCCAGGAAGGCGCTACTAACAGCAGTATCCCTGTCCATCCTTGGGGAGTTACAAAGAGATCTGAAGACCTTCTGTGACGCCGTGGTTCAGGATTACAGTGAGCTGAACAAGCTGTGCACTCCAGACAAGAAAACGGTAGAGAGAGTGGATAACTGCCAAACGGTTACATTCCACCTGCTGAACTACATCTTGCAGTGACAGCTTGAGGATCCAGAGGAGTTCAGCTCAACTGAGGCACGGAACGGCACGCGTGACATAAAGCATGCTCACCCATCTATCTTCGGAGATTCATTGAGCGTATACGAATTGGTTGACATGCATCAAAGTGTAGTATCAGAGGCTGTAAGTAGATCATCAATCTCATTCGAAAAGGCCAAGGCCAGTGCAGAACTTGCTGAGAAGATTGAGAAAGCTAAGGCACTTGAAGCAGAGGAGAGACAACAAGCGAATGTGCGTCAACTGAGGCTTCAAATGGAAGAGGAAGAAATGAAACTAAAACGCATGCGGGTGGAGACCGAGGTAAAGGCCGCTGAAGTGAAAACTAGAGCTTTAGCTAATGCGTGTGAAGAGGTCAAGAACAGTAACAAGCCAAGAGAAGAGTTCGAGCTCAATCCAAAGGCACCTCTCTTCCTACCCACCAGAAAGTACCATCCTCCTCAGAGTGATGTGGTCTCAATAGCCAGTGATCTTGGAAAGGTCTCTTCTCACCCCTCAACTGATCTCCAAACGCTCGTGAAATTATTTTCTGATGCCATGACGACCAACCGACTCCCACCTCCAGAGCCAGGAACCTTCACAGGAGATCCACTTGATTTTGTTCAGTGGAGTAGGTGTTTTAAGATGCTGGTGGAGGGTCAGTGCCTAACAACTGCTGACAAGATGTTTTACCTTAAACGGTACATTGGTGGTGGTGCCAAGTCGGTACTTGATGGTACTTTCTATCGTCAAGATGACAACACCTATGAGCAGCCCTGGGAAAGGCTGAATGCAAGGTATGGCCACCCCTTTACACAACTTCGTGCTTTCCGGGAAAAACTGAACAACTGGCAAAAGATTGGCAGCAAGGATGCTCTGAAGCTTCGAGAGTTCGGTGATTTTCTGAGAACGTGCAAGGACGCTATGCCACATGTGCCTGGCCTCAAAGTCCTCAATGACTATGACCAAAACCAAAAACTTTTGTCTAAGCTTCCAGAAGCCCTCACTATGCATTGGAATCGACATGCAACAACGAAGCTTGAAGAAAGTGGGAACTACCCTGGGTTTGAGGAATTTGCGAACTTTATTTCTAGGGAGGCCAAGGTTGCAACCAATCCAGTCTCCTCGCTATATGCACTCAAACCCCATGAAGACAAGGCTCAGCATGAAACGAAGAAATCGGGTGTGCAGACCCTGTCAACGAACGTATCTAACAATGACCCAACTACTGGTAGTTCTAACACTTCTTCATCGAACGGAACGCAAAATTGCCCTCACTGCAAGAAAGACGGACATTCACTGGGAGCATGCTGCAATTTCCTAGAGAAGTCCTTGCCCAAGCGGAGGGAGTTGATCAAGGCCCAAGGGAGATGCTTTGGCTGCCTACGGACTGGACACAACTCCAAGTCCTGTCGCAACAAGCACACCTGTGGGGACTGTAAGGGGCGGCATCCAACATACCTCCATGATTCCAACTTTAAGAAACATCAACCTGCACCTGCAGACAAAGCCAATGCAGTACAGAAGGCAAAGGGGCAGTTAACACCTGAAGGACAGAAGGAACCATCAGCCGCATCCCTTAACTTGTATTCTAGAAATGCCTCTCTGACCTCAAATGTTGTCCCTGTCCGGATCTCCACAGTGGAAAACCCAGCAAACAAACGATTAGTATATGCTTTACTAGATACCCAGAGTGACAGTGCATTTATCGATGAAGATATCTGCACCGAGTTGAAGGCTGAAGCCCATCCAATCAGACTTAGAATGACAACCATGTTGGGCAAGGACACAGAGGCAGCTTGTCAACGTGCTATAGGTCTGCAGGTGAAGGGGCTGTCTTCGGAGGAATGGATTCCCTTACCACCGACTTACACCAAAGACTCCATCCCCTTGGACAGGTCACATATTCCCACCTGCGAAACGACCAAGAATTGGAAACACTTGCGGTGCCTCTCTAAGGACATTCCGCCACTCCTTGATTGTGAAGTTGGACTGTTGATAGGATACAACTGTACACAAGCCTTAGCACCGAGGGAAATGATAACAGGAGGGAACAGCGAGCCATATGCTATCAGAACGGATTTGGGATGGAGCGTTGTTGGTAGTCACTCATGTAATCAACCAGAGGCATCCTCCAATAGATTCTGTCATAGAGTAACAATAAAGGAGCTACTCTCAATGACACCAAACAATGCCATCCTTGCCCTAGAACAGGATTTTAAGGATGGTCAGGTAAAAGAAGGGAACGCCTCACAGAACGATATTATTTTCCTTGGAACCTTGGAGAAAGGAATAGAGAAGAACAATCAAGGCCACTATGAAATGCCACTTCCCTTCAAATCTAGACCCTGCCTCCCAGACAATAGGAAGACAGCCTTGGTCAGGCTAAGGTGTCTGAAACATAAACTCCAGAACGATGACCGATACAAACAACACTATCTGGATTTCATGAACTCCATATTTTCTGAAGGTCATGCTGAGATTGCCAATAACAAACTTGTCCCTGGTGAAACGTGGTATGTTCCCCACCATGTAGTATATCACCCTACCAAACCCAACAAACAGAGTTGTATTCGACTGTTCTGCCAAACATGAGGGCACCTCCCTAAACGACCATCTTCTCACTGGCCCAGACTTAACGAATAGCTTGGTTGGAGTCCTGCTGCGATTCAGACTGCATTCCGTAGCTGTGTTTTGTGACATAGAGATGATGTTTCACCAATTCCATGTGAAACCAAGCGATCGGGACTTCCTTAGATTTCTTTGGTGGAAAGATGCTGACTTGAACTCTGAACCGGTTGAATGTAGAATGACAGTACACTTGTTTGGAGCTGCATCTTCCCCAGGCTGTGCCAACTACGGGCTAAAACACCTCATCCCGGAACATGAAGATAGTTATCCATCAGCCGCAAGGTTCATAAGAAGGAACTTTTACGTGGACGATGGAATCATGAGTGTCCCAATGGAAGAAGCTGCAAAGCAGCTCATCGACGAAGCAACAGAGCTCTGCTCTAAGGGAAACTTGAACCTCCACAAGTTCTTATCAAACAGTAAGAAAGTCATGGAGAGTATTGATCCCAACAAAAGAGGTGCTGACATCAACGAACTGGACCTTGACCGGGACAAGCCCCCCTTCGAACGAGCACTGGGAATGTGCTGGTCCATCCAACAAGATATCTTAACATTCAATGTGAAGGTAGATGGATACCCCGAGACACGACGGACCATTTTGTCTACTGTGGCCTCGCTATATGATCCTCTCTGCTTCCTCGCACCATACACACTAATCGGGAAACGTGTTCTCCAGGCTACATGTCAGCAGGGAATCAAGTGGGACGAACCGCTTCCGGAAGAACTTAGGCCTGAGTGGAAAACATGGATGGACGACCTTGGAAACTTGTCTAAAATTAGCATCCCTCGGTGTTAGACCCCTTCTTCATTTGGAGCGCCTACCAAAACTCAGTTGCATCACTTCTCAGATGCCAGCACTAAGGGTTACGGCACTTGTACATACCTCTGGACGGTAAACGACAGTGGTCAGGTGCATTGTACATTAGTCATGGGAAAGTCTAGAGTTGCTCCAACAAAGATTGTGACCATTCCTAGGTTGGAATTGACTGCTGCAGTCACTTTAGCAAACGTGGCCCAGATGGTGAGGCAGGAAATAGACATAAACATCGATGAGGAATTCTTTTGGACTGACTCCAAGGTGGTACTCGGTTACATAAACGACGTATTGAAATGCTTCCATGTCTTCGTGGCTAACTGAGTTGAAAGAATTCGACAGTTAACAGACCCTAATCAATGGCATTACATACAATCAGGAGCCAATCCAGCGGATCTTGCATCGCGAGGTACATCTATAGCTGCACTCCTTGAGTCTAAGTGGTTCACCGGTCCAGATTTCCTTTGGAATAAGGACTTCACTGTCACAGATGAGACCATCTACCAGTTGACACTGGGTGATCTGGAAGTACGTAGTGTCCAAGCGTTCAGAACGTCCACCAACCATGACTGTCTGGATTGGGAATCTCAGCTGAAATGGTTTTCCATTTGGAGAGGAGCTGTAGGCGCTATTGCCAGACTCATGCGACGTGTCAATGGGAGTAAATCCAATCATATCTCCACAGTGCAGGAAAGAACGGATGCAAAAATGTTCCTTATAAGATCAGTCCAGCATCAAAACTTCTCTGATGAGATCAAGCAACTTAAAAGCAAGTCCCTCCCAAAGAACAACAGGATGGCGCAGCTGGAACCTTTCTGCAGTGAAGATGGCATGCTGAGAGCTGGCGGTAGACTGAGGAACGCCCCTTTGTCATATGGCGAAATTAATCCCATCTTACTCCCAAAGGACAGCCACATAACGCGACTGATTATTGCCCATTATCATGAAAACGTTAATCACCAGGGTAAGGGCATGACCCTAAACGAGTTGAGAGCCAATGGCTACTGTGTCCTTGGTGGGAGCAAGGTCATCACTGAACACATTACCAAGTGCGTTGTATGCAGAAAGGAACGTAGACCACCGGAGCAGCAAAGAATGGCAGATCTCCCAAGGGAAAGACTAGAGGCTTCCCTACCTTTCTCATTTTGTGGGATGGATTGTTTTGGACCCTATCTGGTCAAGCGAGGACGTAGTAACTTCAAATGCTATGGACTCCTTTTCACTTGTTTCTATTCACGGGCCATCCACATAGAAATGTTGGAGGATATGACAACTGACAGCTTCATCAATGGCCTATGCTGTTTCATAGCCATACGAGGTCCCGTTCGAACCATCAGATCAGATCAAGGTACCAACTTCATTGGAGCTAGCAACGAGCTGAAGGCAGCCATGAGAGAAATGGATCCCCAGCGCATCACAGCCTTCCTTGCAGACAAACAGTGTGATCTGACCTTCAACGCCCCAGGCTTGAGCCACACTGGTGGACTATGGGAACGACAGATCCGGACTGTTAAAAACGTACTTAATACCACCATGACCCTAAGTCAAGGAAGACTGGATCCCGCATCCCTGAGGACATTGCTGTATGAAGCCATGACCATAGTCAATAACCGACCATTATCTTTTCAGAACTCTAATAGTTCCATCGAACCATTGACGCCAAACCACTTGTTAACCATGAAGTCATCCATCACACTGCCTCCACCTGGAGACTTTGTCAAAGAAGATCAATACCTGAACAAAAGATGGAGGAGAGTCCAGTATTTGACAGAGCAATGGAGCAGATGGAAAAGAGAATATTTATTCAACATTTCACAACGACAGAAGTGGACAGCAGTAAGGAGGAACATGGCTGTGGGAGATGTTCTATTGAAGGAAAACACTGCTAGAAACGAGTGGCCTCTTGGCAGAGTGGTTGAGGTAATGCCAGACAACGATGGACTCGTACGTCGAGTGCGGGTAAAGATGGCAACTAGAAAATTGGACAAGAAAGGACGAAGGACAGAAAAACCCTCAATTCTTGAACGGCCGGTCCAGCACTTGGTCCTTCTGCTTGAGTCTTAGTCAGATGCCTAATCCCCTTTGGTATACTTTGAATTTTCAGAAGGGTGTATATGTATTATTTTAGGTGTTTTAAAATTACACACAAATTACCGGGTAAACCTTATATTTTATAGTTGTATTTATGTGTAATTTGGTGGGAGTGTAGTGGTCGCTGAGCGTTTGTTTCCCCTATTATCACTCACTCGGCGCCGCTATTTTGAATTCTCTCCCATGATACTTTGCACCACTTCCTGTAAGAACCGGCGCCAAAATAGAAGAACTGAACCCTATTATCGCTCACTCGGCGCCGCCATTTTGAATTTCCTCCCATGATGCTTTGCACCACTTCCTATAAGAATTGGCGCCAAAACAGAAGAACTGAACACAACTTGAGATGTTTTCCTAACTTAAAGATGAATCTAGCACCTGTATATTGATATGCCCACAAGTTTTCATGGCATTTACAAGCGAAGGTATAATGAACGTACAAATAAAAATACCTTCAACGTCAGTGGACTTCTGACTTATCTATATGGGTTGCTACAGAAGACCTCAACTACGATTCAAAGACATCTGTAAAAGGGACATGATAACCCTGGGATTCAACATTCAAAACGGGGAAGCCTTAGCATCTGTGCGCTCCATTTGGCTGCAAGCAGTGCAACAAGGCCTTTCAAAGTTTGAGGAGAGATCAACCCAGCACACAGAGGCGAAGAGATTTAGACAGAAGGCTCGATATCAGAGTGATCTACCAGCCACTGACTACATCTGCCTGCAGTATGGAAGAGACTGCCATTCTAGGATTGGCCTGTCCAGTCACACTCGAAGCTGCTCCAAACAATCCACCCAAAGTGCGACTCCATAGTCTCTTGAGACTGATGGATGCCAAGAGAAATTTATATTATTAACCTTACTTTTTCCCGTTATAAGTTAAACAGATGTTATATTAAACTTTCTTTTCAACATTTTGGAAATTGTTTGTGTTCATTGAGATACTGTTTAAAATGTTACTTTTCAAAGGGGGTGTACTCATTTACGCTGAGCACTGTGTGTGTGTGTGTGTGTGTGTGTGTGTGTGTGTGTGTGTGTGTGTAGATAGATATAGAACAAAGAACTAGAGACCAGAGGTTTAAGCTGTGACACATGGAAAGTGGGGTGAATACGTCCCATGGTGAGTGGTAATGCCAGTCTGACGGAACATGGATTGATTACCTTGCTGATGAGGAAGGGTCCTAGGTATATGGGTGCCAGCTTGCGGGAGACGGTTCTGAGTGGCAGATGGCACATGGAGAGCATGATTTGCTGCCCCACCTGGTAAGTGGGTGCCTTAGAGCAGTGTTTGTCAGCCTGCCTCTTGGATGCTAGGGTGGAACGAATGAGTCTTCTCCGAGCTGATGCCCACATCCTCCTGCGGTGGCGTATGAAGGTCTGGGCTGAGGATACAGCGACCTCCTCCTCTTGGTTGGGGAAGAGTGGTGGTTGGTAACCTAGGGAGCACTGGAAGGGCGAGAGGCCTGTGGCAGATGAAGGGATTGTTGTGAGCATACTCGACCCAAGGTAAGTACTAACTCTAAGAAGCGGCATCCCTGGATGTCATGCACCTGAGTGTCACCTTCAAAGCTTGATTTGCCCATTCCACCTGGCTGTTGGTTTGAGGATGGAACCCTGAGGCGAGGCTACAGGAGGCCCCGATGAGTTTGCAGAAGGCCTTCCAGAATTGCGTAGTGAACTGAGGACCCCGGTCGGAAACTATGTCAGTGGGGAGTCCGTGTAGGCGGAAAACGTGAAGGATGAGTAATTCATCGGTTTCTTTAGCTGTGGGAACCTTGGGCAGAGGGATGAAATGGACTGTCTTGGAGAACTGGTCAATAACTGTGAGGATGCATGTGTTGCCACCTGAGTTGGGGAGTCCTGTGACGAAGTCCAGGGCGATGTGAGACCAGGGTTGATGAGGAATCGGGAGGGGTCTTAGCAGGCCGGCAGGGGGTCAATTGTTCCGGGCACATGTGTTGCAGGCTGCCACGAACTTCTGGACGTCTTCCTTGATGGATGGCCACCAGAAGCACTGTTGGATGAGTGCCAGGTTTCGAGCAGCTCCCGGATGACAAGCCAACTTGGAGCCATGACCCCACTGCAGCATCTAAGTTCACACAGAACAGGGAACAAGCAGATGGTTAGGTGGTATGCTGCTTTGAGTTACCTTCTCCGGGGTCCTGCTCCAGGGCCTTCTGCACCAATGCCTCTACTTCAAGTAGGGCGGCCCCCACCAGACAGCGTGGAGGGAGGATGGTTTCAGGCATACTAGAATCCTCCTGGTGGGCAGATAATATTCTGGACAGGGCGTCAGGTTTGCCATTCTTGGAGCCTGGGCGGTAGGAGAGCATGAATTGGAAACGGGAGAAGAGAGACCATCGGGCTTGCCGTGAGTTAAGGTGTTTTGTGGATTTGAGGTATTCCAGATTCTTGTGGTCGGTCCAGACGAGGAACGGGAGATCCGACCCCTCGAGCCAGTGCCTCCACTCCTCTAAGGCTAGCTTGATGGCTAACAGCTCTCTGTCGCTGATGATGTAATTTCATTCAGCAGGGGACAGCCGGTGAGAGAAGGAGGAGCAGGGGTGGACCTTATCATTGGCCCTCTGGGAGAGGATGGCTCCGACCCCAGACTCGGAAGCGTCGACTTCCACGATAAACTGTTTTGTGGGATCGGGTATGATGAGAATGGGTGCTGTGGTGAACTTGTGCTTGAGCATGGAGAAGGCTCTCTCCGCTTCCTCCCCCCACTTGAATAAGGTCTTAGTTGAGGTTAAAGCTGTGAGAGGTCCCGGCCACTGTGCTGAAGTTGCGGATAAAGCGCCTGTAGAAATTGGCGAATCCCAAGAAACGCTGGAGCTCTCATTGCAAGGATGGAGTGGGCCAGTCAGCGACTGCCTTAAGCTTGAGGGGGTCCATCTGGATCCTAGCCGGGGAGATGATGAACCCCAGAAACGAGACAGAGCTTTGGTGAAATTCGCTTTTCTCCGCCTTGACATAGTTTATTTTCTAGCAGGCACTGGAGGACCTGCCGGACATGGCCCCAATGTTCCTCCAGGGAGCAAGAGATGATCAGGATGTCATCCAAGTACACGAAAACAAAGATGTTGAGAAAGTCCCTCAGGACGTCGTTGACGAGTGCCTGGAAGACTGCGGGTGCATTGGTCAGGCCAAAAGGGACCACAAGGTACTCATAGTGGCCAGTGGAGGTGTTGAAGGCCGTCTTCCACTTGTCCCCCTCCCTGATCCTGATGAGATAGTAGGCATTGTGTAAGTCCAACTTGGTGAATATCTTGGCTCCCTGGAGTAGTTCAAAGTCCGTAGTCATGAGCGGTAGTGGGTAGCGGTTCTTGACTGTGATGGCGTTGAGACCTTGATAATCAATGCATGGGTGGAGTGACTTGTCCTTCTTATCCACTAAGAAGAATCCCGCCCCTGGTGGGGAGGAAGAAGGGCGGATGATCCCAGCTGCCAGAGACTCGGAGATGTGCTTCTCCATAGCTTGCCTTTCGACGGGAGACAGAGAGTAGAGTCACCCTTTGGGTGGGGCTGTCCCAGGCAGGAGGTCGATTCTGCAGTCATAGGGTCTGTGAGGAGGGAGGGACACTGCTTGGGTCTTGCTGAAAACAAGTCTTAAGTCCAGGTATTCCGGAGGCACATGAGAGAGGTCGGGAAACTTGCTGGCTGGAGGCTGCAGTGGTCTGGCGGGAGGCAGAGTGGAGTTTAGGCAGGAATCTAGGCAGGAATGGCTCCAGCCTAAGATGGTGTTATTGGCCGAGTTTAGGTGAGAGTTGTGCAGTGTTAACCAGGGTAATCCTAGGATGATTGGGATGTCGGGGTTGTTCATAACACGGAGCTGGATGGTTTCTGAGTGGTTACCAGAAATCCTCAGGGTGAACGGGGCAGTAAGGTGGGTGATGGTCATCAAGCCTGTGCCACTGAGTGTCAGGACTGTGAGAGGGACGTCAAGGGCGAGTAGCGAAATTCCCAGACGCTTGGCAGTGGCGGAGCAGATTAGGTTCCTGTCTGCCCCTGAGTCAATGAGGGCCTGGAGATGGTGATGCTGGTTGTCGTGGATAATGATGACAGGGAGTAACGGTCGATCAGCAGGGGGCTGGTTTTGAGTGTTGCCCACCAGGGCCCCTCGATACGCTGGTGGGGCTTGTCCTTTTAGTGGGCAGGCTCAGCAGGTGTGTCCTTGCTGACTGCAGTAGAAACAGGACCCTGTGCTCCGTCAGCGTTGTCGTTCCTCCACTGACACCCGTACCTGGTCTACCTGCATAGGTTCGACGGACAAGGCGGGAGGTGGAGAGGAGGTGAAGCTGGGGCGGGTCTTCTCTCTCCTCTGTTGCTGGATCCGGGCGTTGATGCAGTTGGCGAGGTCCATGAGACTGGAGAGGTCCGACGGCAGTTCCCGTGATACCAGCTCATCCTTAATGACATCAGACAAGCCATGCAGGAACGCGTCGACCTGGTCATTCTCGTTTCAACTGCACGATGCTGCCAATGTCCAGAACTCGATGGCATAGTCTGAGGTAGACCGGGACCCCTGCCGCAGCTCCATAAGTTCCCTAGCGGCCTCCCGGCCAGACAGAGAGCAGGCAAAAGTTCGCCTCATCTCTTCAGAGAAATCTTTGAAACAGGAGCAGAAGGGAGCATCGGCATCCCAGACCACTGTTCCCCACTCCCTGGCCTTGCCAGTGAGAAGCATGATATGATATGCCACCCAGGAGCGTTCTGTGGGGAAGGTCAGAGGTTGCAGCTCCATGATCAATGAGCACTGAGACAAGAACGATCTACAAGTACCTGGCTCTCCATCATAGGGCTGAGGCGCTGGGAGTCTCAGCTCGTGGGAAAAGGCAGTGGCAGGAGCTGAAGTTGGAGACTGCTGGGCAGAGGTAGGCACGGCTTGATAGTGCTGCATTTGTGTGGTGAGGAGGTTGAGTGAGTTGGACAGGGTGGTGAGGTCCTGTGTAATCTGTTGGAGGTCTTGCTGATGGGTCCCGAGGAGAGTCCCTTGCTGCTGGATGGCTGTTCTCAGACGGGTGAGTTCCGCTGGATCCATGTTGGCCAGAACGTACTGTTAGGAGTCGTGGAGGTGTGGTGGGATAAGGATCCGCAAGCAGAACACAGACAGTAGTCAAATAAATAGAGAGATTTAATCCAGGAAAAAGGGCGTGGCACAAGGGTAAACAAATGGGACAAAAACAAATGGCAAAAATAATCCAGATAACAAGAGACAGAAAACTAGACAAAAACATGAAACAGGCAAGGACAAAAATGCTCGGACAAGAAACCAAAAACAAGAAAAAACCCTTAGTGCAAAACCCATGAACTAGAAATAAACCCTTAGTGCAAAAACCATGAAATAGAAAAATGAGCTTGAGCAAACAACCATGAAACATAACAGAGGCACAGAAATGGCTAGAAGCAAAGCGAGACGTTCTGGCAAAGTTCCTATCTGAGAACGCTGTTTATATAACAGCAGAGAAAACCAGGAAGTGAATGCAGGCATGAAGGAATTCCCGTTCTGGATTCGGATTGGCGCTGGCGTGAGAGAGTCGTGATCTCCAGAGTGGATGTCTGGAGTGGAGCATGACAGGCGAGGTCACAAAGGACCCCAGGGCAACTTCTAAGCAACTGAAGGCCTCTCTCACATTGGCTAATGTTAATATTCATGAGTCCACCAGCAGGAGAACACTGAACAACAATGGTGTGCATGGCAGGGTTGCAAGGAGAAAGCCACTGCTCTCCAAAAATAACATTGCTGCTCGTCTGCAGTTTGCAGATCACATGGACAAGCCAGAAGGCCTATTGGAAAAAT
Organism: Neoarius graeffei; assembly: GCF_027579695.1. Classification (NCBI taxonomy): domain Eukaryota; kingdom Metazoa; phylum Chordata; class Actinopteri; order Siluriformes; family Ariidae; genus Neoarius; species Neoarius graeffei. The sequence continues at coordinate 56,447,062 of NC_083576.1, forward strand.
GTTTTGTGGACGGATGAGACCAAAATAGAACTTTTTGGTTTAAATGAGAAACGTTATGTTTGGAGAAAGGAAAACACTGCATTCCAGCATAAGAATCTTATCCCATCTGTGAAAACATGGTGGTGGTAGCATCATGGCTTGGGCCTGTTTTGCTGCATCTGGGCCAGGACGGCTTGCCATCATTTATGGAACAGTGAATTCTGAATTATACCAGTGAATTCTAAAGGAAAATGTCAGGACATCTCTCCATGAACTGAATCTCAAGAGAAGGTGGGTCATGCATCAAGACAATGACCCTTAGCACGCAAGTTGTTCTACCAAAGAATGGTTAAAGAAGAATAAAGTTAATGTTTTGGAATGGCCAAGTCAAAATCCTGACCTTAATCCAATCGAAATGTTGTGGAAGGACCTGAAATGAGCAGCTCATGTGAGGAAACCCACCAACATCCCAGAGTTGAAGCTGTTCTGTATGGAGGAATGGGCTAAAATTCCTCCAAGTCAGTGTGCAGGACTGATCAACAGTTACCAGAAATGTTTAGTTGCAGTTATTGCTACACAAGGGGGTCACACCAGATACTGAAAGCAAAGGTTCACATACTTTTGCCACTCACAGTTATGTAATATTGGATTATTTTCTCAATAAATAAATGACCAAGTATAATATTTTTATCTCATTTGTTTAACTGGTTCTCTTTATCTAATTTTAGGACTTGTGTGAAAATCTGATGATGTTTTAGGTCATATTTATGCAGAAATGTAGAAAATTCTAAAGCGTTCACAAACTTTCAAGCACCACTGTGTGTGTGTGTGTGTGTGTGTGTATATATTAATATATATATATATATATATATATATATATATATATATATATATATTTATATATATATATATATATATATATATATATATATATATATATATATATAATTTTTCAATGCAGAAATGATATTTTCTATCATTTTTATCAGCATTAAATATTTTTTACCTAAAAGATAAAAGTCTTTTTTGGCAAGATTTTGTTTTGTTTGCTTGCATTTCAGGTATAATGTTTTATCTAACTCATGGTATTCCTGCACATGGACAATCTGTTTCCTTTTTAATGTGATCCATGTTTATACTTCAAGTAATAAGAAAAGAAGCATCTAAAGAATGGATATGTATTCACTAACTAACTTATTTATTTATTTATTTATTTATATGAAAAAATGGGCCAAGTGAGGGGAAACTTGCTAAGCCTATAGATAAATGACTCATAGACAGTGCTATGTAAAACAATAAAACAGATGTGTAGTGTGTTACAATTACTTAATTAGAGTGCTAATGGTTTTGGCCTTTTTTAGACAAGCTCTAGATTGTTTCTAAAATATTCATTTGTAACATTTCACTAAACATTTCTTCATAAACATTTCTTAGATCGCTTGGACCATTTCCTTGTTTGATTTTTGAATGTTGAAGCATTTAAAATGAAGGCACTTGAACAAATATGCTAAACTATATTTTCTTCGCAAGTGTGTGGCTTGTATCAGAAAAGAATGATTCAAGTCTCTCTCTTTTCCCCCACCTTCACCATCTGATTTATTTTTTGCATCCTCATGTATGTTAACACCTTCTCTGTCCTTGCTCCCCCCCCCCCCCCCCCCCCCACACACACACACACACTAGCAGGAATCTGATGGTATGCTGCCTAATTTGCTTGTGCTGTGTGGTGATCATGGCATGTCTGAGATGGGCAGCCATGGAGGATCTTCAGAGCCGGAAGTCAACACTCCACTAGTCCTCATCAGCCCTGCCTTCCCAATGAAAGGTGAGCTCTCATTTCCTCTGCATATGGTCTGCATTACCCTGACTCAGCCTGCCAATATTCTATAGAGCAGTCAACTGCAAAATTACCTCTCTTGTCTTGAGGCTCTGTAATGAAAGTTAAAGCTCGCTGCACACATGGAGGAAGGACTCAGGCCTAGTTGCCAGAAGAGGGTCTGCATCTGTAAATGTGTAAATGAAACTCAAACTAAGCACTCTCTAGGCATAAAGCTTATGTGCAGAGGAACTAGCCATCATTGATTTTTATTTATTTTTATTTTTTTAAAGCCACATGATTTTTGATACTCATTGATACTGATGCCAGAAGTGTCTCAGCTGCATTTCTGCAATTCCATTTTAATTTAATTTGGCAACACAAGCATTTAATTATCAGTTATTTCTAGGTGAATTTACATTTCTTTCTTTTTTTTTGCGCTGTTTTCAGAGAGGTTAACTCTTTATAGTTTAATAATTAAAAGAGTAAAGGAATCAATGGAGTATCAAAATCCCAGCCAGAAAACCTCACCACCTCCTCAGCTACACTAATCTGAACTTCTCTTTACTAATCAATGAAACATTTCTGCCAGACTGTCTGAAGACGGCATTAACGCAACTGACCAAAAATAAGAAGCAGAGCTCATGTTGCCAAGTCTTATTTTCTCCCAATATGGTCTTGGTAATCTGGCAGCTGTAATTAAAAAACATAACCTAAATACTTGATATGAGACAGTTTGACAATGAAAAACTAATATATTTGTGTATATGGCCACAAGTGTTTTCATGGGAAATATGCCACTCGTATTTTTCATACAAGCTACATCTGGGACATGGTGATCCAAAACCACGACATAAATGTCACTCGTGAAAAAATTGATTAATTGTTTTGATAAATTTGGGTACTGTTTGTTTGTGAATGTGTCTATATAATAAAAAGAACATCACACGTTGGCTTGAAGAGGTAAACTACTTGTGTTGAAAAACTCTTATTTTTCATACAAAATACATTGCAGATCTGAGTGACATATTTTCCAATATTTCCCTCCAATGATTTCACTCCCGGTGTTTTCCTCCTGACCAGACATGCATTGTCAAAACATTGAACTGGTTCAAAATTAAAATTCTTTTTATTAACTTGCATTTTTTGTTTGTTGTTGTCAGGTATTTGTGTGTGTGTGTGTGTGTGTGTGTGTGTGTGTGTGTGTGTGTGCGCGCGCGCGCGGATGTGTCCATATAATATAAAGAACCTTACACAGTGGCATGAAGATATCAAGTATATCTTCTTGTGTTGAAATATTTTCACTTGTTCACTTCACTCATGAATATAAGATAAACTTCATATCTTCGTGCAACCGTGTAATATCCTTAATTTATTTTTCTTTCCTTATGTTAATGTAGAATTAGCATGATGGCATACATAAAACAGCTACAGGTTGCACAATCATACAAGCATATCCTCCTGGGAACCAAGAAAAAAAATGTCTATCAATTTCTCTTTTGTTGTGATTTCCTTACTAGGAATTTCCCAGCAACCCTCCTAGTCACATGATATATCATTGGAAAGCCCAGGATGTACTCTTTACAAGACACCAGGATTCAAGTGAATAGCTTGAAAGAGTAAGAGGGTGTGCACATAAAACAAATGTCAACTACAGAGAACACAAGTCTATGGGTTGGTTCTCAGGAGGATATAGAATGAGTATAAAAAAAAAATCAAAGTATATGAGATGTTTTTGTTGTTGTTTTAAATAATGGCCACACTAGAGCCCACATGTGTTTATTTGCTTTGGCTACTAGGCTCATTCTTTATAATGTTGGCGCATTGATTTTAAATGAAGTTCATTAGCTAGCCTTGGATTGGATTGCAGTAGAGACAAGTGAGTTTTGTTTCACATCAGGACAAAATGTTTCTGTAAAGCTGGAAGGAAAGAACATTTTTTGTCTTTGGTGTGTTGGATTGTATTTCTTTTCTTTTCAGGACTGAGTGTCTGATCATCCAAAAACAAGAAACTGGATATAAATTTTTTAACTTATTTCCAGTCAACTAGCATTGTCTGTAGACATTTTATTCACCTAGCCAGCATACTGCTCATGCTGAATTTTATGTTGATATTTTATCAGGTTACTTGTATTATAGGAAAGTGCGATAGTTCCTCTTCTTGATAGTTTCAGAGAGTACAGTTTGCAGTTTGGTTTGCATCGATTGCCACTATTAATCAAGTCCAGATTGCTGCCATTTTCTGTTGTCTGTTTATTATTGAGACAACATACACTGGGTTTACCTCGCATGATATGATATGACATGACATAATATGGATGTTGGTGTTGGAGAATATTTTTAGGGTCTTGGACCAATACCCGACATCAGTATCAGCATCAGGATTGATACATCCTTACTGAAAACTACTAAATACTAAAAGAGTAGCTGTGGTTAAAAATAATAATAAAAAATATTTTTTTCTGATGATGTCTGTCAGAACTGTCGGTACAGATGGGACTAAAATAATCACCCCATCAGTTTGACAAAAAAAAAAACTGAAGGAAACTCAGTGTGGAATGTTCTTATAGAGAGAAAAACGCATACAGACTGGTTTCAGGACATACTGTACACATACTGTGTCTCAGTGTTTTCTACTGATGTCATTATGAGTACACATGCAATATGGTGAAATAGTGTTCATCTTTCTAGACATCCATGCTGTAAGCTGCTGCACACAAGGTGTTACTAAACATGCTTATGTGAATAAACACACACATACATGGGTTATTTGTATCTCAGAATGTGAGGTTCTGACATCTTGGCAAAGCAGATGAGAGGCTCATTAGCATTTGCTCTCTCTTCGTGATGAAAGTGTGGATCAGCTGAGCATCTGTCTGCTTTGCACTGCCAGGGTGAATGTGATAATTGTTTCTTTTCCTGCTTTATATATTTTGGAGATACCACACACTTTCACATTCCAGATCACATTTAGAAACTCTCTAAAATTTAAATCTCTGCAGGTTTGTCAGAAATGACTACCAACTATTTTTAATCAAGATTTTTAACACTTGATTTAAAAACAAAAACTAATATACAGTTGCGGTCAGAAGTTTACATACATGGACATGAATGTCATGGCACTTTTCAATGATTTATTTGAACTGTCCTTTTTCTGGGATATATCTGAGAAAGAGGATCATATTTTTACACATTGGAGCCATTTCTAAACAAATTTCAAGATCATTCCAAGACACTTGTATGTCTTCTTCTTTCAGCTGCTCCCATTAGGGGTCATCACAGTGAACCATCCAGATCCACATATGCCCCTTTTCCACCAAAGCAGTTCCAGGTCTGGTTCGGGGCCAGTGCTTAGTTTGGAACCGGGTTTTCTGTTTCCACTGACAAAGAACTAGCTCTGGGGCCAGAAAAACCAGTTCCAGGCTAGCACCAACTCTCTGCTGGGCCAGAGGAAAGAACCGCTTACGTCAGCGGGGGGGCGGAGTTGTTAAGACCAACAACAATAACAAGACCGCGAAAGATCGCCATTTTTAAGCGGCGAGAAGCAGCAGCTGTACAAATGCGAAGTCATCCATTATTATTGTTGTTGTTGTTGCTGCTGCTGCTTCTGTGTTGCTTTTGCTTTGATATTCACACCAAGGTTTATGTAAACGTAGCGCCGTAACTGATGTATACAGCGACGTAATGACGTATACAGCGACGTAACTGACATATACAGTGACGTAATGACGTGGCTCCGTTTAGCACTGCGAGCTATGGAAAAGCAAACTGGTTCTCAGCTGGCTCGCAAGTTGAACGAGTTGTGAACCAGCACTGGCCCCGAACCAGCCCTGGAACTGATTTGGTGGAAAAGGGGTAATATTTGATTTGGCATAGGTTTTACACTGGATGCCCTTCTTGATGCAACCCTGCCCAAGCTATTCGGGCTGGGGCTCGGCACTAAGTATGCACTGGCTTGTGCAACCCCTGGGTATTTTTACCTAATCTGCATGTCTTTGAACAGTGGGAGGAAACTGGAGCACTCAGAGGAAACCCACGCAGACACTGGGAGAACATGCAAACTCCACACAGAAAGGCCCCCATCGGCTGAGAGGTTCAAACTCGGAACCTTCTTGCTGTGAGGCAACAGTGCTAAATAGTATACCACTGTGCTGCCCTTCCAACAGCTGTATGCAAGTCCAAGTTATTGGGAGGTGAAGCCACTTTGCCAAGCCACTTTGCTGGAAGAAGACCCAAACTGTCACCCTCAGCTGAGAGGGATGATCAGGAACAACCCCCAACCACCAAGGTACAGACTTCCCATGAACTGGAAGCTAATGAAAAACCAGTGTCCCTGTCTACAGTCAAGAAAGTTTTACATCTCCATGGACTGAGAGGCTGCTGTTCAAGAAAGAAATCCCTGATCCAAAATCCATACCTTTTAAAGTTCAACTGAAGTTTGCTGCTGACCATATGGACAAAGAAAAATACTTCTGGAGGAAAATTTTATGCTCAGATGAGACAAAGATTAAGTTGTTTGGCCACAATGACCGAGGTAAAGAAGAACACTATCAACTGTTAAAGGGATCCTCCAGCGGATTTACTCTTAAACTTATGATAAGTAAAAGTATTCATAGATTTCAACAGTCATTCATTCATTTTCGGAGACCAAATAGTGTTCTAGAAAAATTATTTTTTATTAAAATACCAGATGTGCCTCCCATAGAAGTGACGTATGCAATGACGTGGCATAGTGGAAGCTTGGAGCAACTCTGCTGTTTATATCCTCTGCTTACAGCATGGTTATGTTAGTTTTACAAGTATTTTTACTGAATTTATAGGTTTTTAAATAAGTAAAGTATGCCTCATTGTGCAGCATATAAATGGCAAAATGATGCTAAAAAGAAGCACGAGAAGATATATTTTCACTGTTTACCTGGCCAGAATCATCTGACTATTTGCAAGAAGTGGATTCATGCCATCAAAAGACCACAAAACAATCTATCTGCGGTGCCCTACTTGTACTCTGAACATTTTGAATCATCCTGTTTCAATGAATCAGCAGAATTAAAAGCAAGATTAATGGGGGCTTCCAGAATAAGAAGAAAGATAAAAGACAATGCTGTGCCAACTATATTTGCCCATTGTTCAGCTCCAAAAGTCCACCGATGCAGTGTTGAGCAGCAACAGACACAACAACACTGGGAGGTTAGTTTTAACTTTGTTCTACCATGATTCTTTGTAGTATACAGTGACAAATCCAGCCCAAGAATCTGACAGATGCACATTTGCAGAAATATTTTCACTAATTTTACCAGATCACTATGGATTTTCACAGGGGCATAGAGCACGCCAAGCCCTTTCCGAAGAGTACTCCAAAAATAAACCATGGACAGGTAGGGTCCAAAAGCCTTGGAATGCAACCTACCAAGGAGATGGAAAACTCTAAGAGAAAAACTAACAGCTTCCCAGGCTGCAAACTGGGTTGAGCATAGGGTTAACTACCCATCTTGTAAAAACAGAAAGTTATAAAAACATCAACGACAAACACTAATCATCCAAGCATGGGAGACGGAGGGCCCCCAGTTGAATACATGAGGAGGGTTATGACACATGACAGCCAAAGCCACAAGGGAGCTGTCAAGCTGAAGCCCCTACTGACTCCCAAACACACTCTTTGAGGATAGGAACCTGGAATTTCAGGACAATGTATGAAAGTGGTAGGGCTTTACAAATAGCAGCAGAAATGAGAAACAATAACATCACAGTGAGTGAGACGAGATGGACATCATCAGGAGAGAGCAGGCTAACATCAGGAGAGACAGTGTTATATTCTGGACATCTAGAAGAAGGAGCCCCACACACAGAAGGTGTAGGACTCCTGCTGGGAGGCACAGAGCTCAAGGTTCATCATGGCTTTATTCAACACCAAGCATAAAAAGATCAAGATGAACATCATCCAGTGTTATGCCCCAACAAACAACAAGGAGGAGGAAGCTAAAGAGGAATTCTACCAGAGACTGCAGGCCATCATGAGCCAAACAAGCAAGAATGATCTCATATTACTCATGGGAGACTTCAGTGCAAAGGTGGGAGCGGATAACACTGGGCATGAAAAAGTCATGAGGAAACATGGGCTGGGAGAGAAGAAGAAAAATGGAGAGTTCTTTGCTGAGGCCTGTTCAGCAAACAGAATGGTCATAGGAGGAAGTGTGTACCCACACAAGTGTATACATAAGGCTACTTGGGTATCACCATACAAGTTTATGGAGAACCAAACTGACCACATCTTCATTAGACAAAGGTTCAGGCATTCACTCCAGGATGTCAAAGTTATAAGAGGAGCAGATGCAGCATCTGACCACCATCTGTTGCTAGCAAAGCTCAAAATAAAACTTAAGAAAAATTACACACCAGGAAACCCACACCCAAGATTTGACACAGAGGTGTTGAAGGACAAGAAGGTGGTAGAAGCATTCCAAGATGCCATCAGGAGTAAATATGAAGTGTTGCAAGAGCTTGAGGAGGAAGATGGGCTAAATCTGGAGCAGCAGTGGACAAAGATGAAGGAAACATGAAAGGAGACTTGTGAAGATACACGAGGCAGAAAGAAGCATGAACACAAAGAATGGATCAGCATGGGTACACTGAAGAAAATGAATGAAAGAAAGAAGACCAAGGTTGTAGTAAATGCCAGCCGAACAAGGGCGACAAAGGCAGCAGCACAAGAGGCCTACATGACCGTGCACAGAAAAGTGAGGAAGAGCCTGTGACAGGATAAGAAGTGTTGGATGGAGAATCTAGCTAAGAGCGTAGAGGAGGCAGCTACTAAGAGAAATATGAAAGAACTGTATGATACAACCAAAACCCTAGTAGGATGATATAGACAAAGTAATAAACAAGTGAAAGATAAGGATAGAAGTGTTCTAACCAAGGAGGAAGACCAAATGAGGAGGTGGACAGAGCATTTTGAAGAGCTCTTAAACAGGCCAGTGCTATGGAGACCACTGGATATACCACTTAGAGAAAACTCTCTTGAGGTGAGCTGTGAAGGGCTCAGCAAAGATGAAATAAAATCTGCAGTTGCAAAGCTGAAAAGTGGGAAATCCTCAGGCCCAGTTGGAATACCAGTAGAGGCGATCAAGGCAGGAGGATAAACATCATTGGATATGCTATACAAACTGATTGGAAAGGTCTGGGAAGAAGAGGAAATACCAACAGACTGGAAAGAATATGTAATTAAACTGCCAAAGAAATGTGATCTAAGAGAATGTAAGAACTATAGAGGGATCATGTTGCTATCAGCTCCAGGGAAAGTGCTAAATAGGATCCCCCTTGAACAGATGAAGGAAGTGGTGGATGCCAGTCTTGGAGACCACCAGGCAGGGTTTAGAAAGGGGAGGTCCTGTGTAGACCAAATTGCCGTGCTGAGGATTATCATTGAGTAGTCCTTAGAATAGAACTCACCACTGTATATCAATTTTGTGGACTATGAGAAAGCTTTCGATAGTTTTTCGTGACCCACTATGGGACCCCAGAAAAGCTGATTAACCTCATTAAGAAGGCCTATGAGGGAATGATGTGTAGAGTGGTACATGGCAATCAGCTCACAGAGGACTTCAGAGTCAACACAGGAGTCCGTCAGGGTTGTTTGTTCTCCCCATTCCTTCTGGTCATCAACTGGATCATGAGGAAGACAACTGAAGGCTGGAAGAATGGTATCCATTGGACCATGTGGACCCAGTTAGATGATCCCGACTTTGCAGATGACCTGGCACTCCTGTCCCACAGCCACAACCAAATGCAGGACAAAACAGCATGCCTGGTAGAAATATCTGCACAAGTACCGTAGGCCTGAAGATACACAAACACAAGACCCAAATCCTCAAGATAGGCACACAACAATCACAGCCAGTCACACTAGGAGGAGTGGACCTTGAAGAAGTTGACTGCTTCACTTACTGAGGGAGTGTGATAAGCAAGAAAGGTGACACAGAGGAGGACATTGCAGTAAGAATCGGAAAAGCTCATGCAGCCTTCATAGTCTTCAAGAACATCTGGAGGTCTAAAGAGATTAGAAGGAGGACTAAGGTCAGGATTTTTAATTAGAATATGAAAACTCTGCTGTTGTATGGGTCCAAGACATGGTGAACCACAAAAAGTGTCATGGAAAAGGTACAGATCTTTATCAATAGGTGCCTACTGAAGAATACTGGGAGATAACAGAACAATAACTGGCCACAGAAGATCAGCAATACTGCATTATGGTAGATAACAGGACAATAACCAGTGGAGAGAGACATCCGGCAAAGGAAATGGAGATGGCTGGGACACACCCCAAGGAAGCCTCTAAACAACATCATCAGGAGGGCCCTAACATGGATTCCCCAGGGAAAGAGGAAATGATGAAAACCACAGAACAGCTGGTGCAGAGACCTAGAGGTGGAGGTGACAAAAACAGGACACAGCTGGAGGGAACTGGAGAAGATCGCCCGAGACAGGAACAAATGGAGAGTGGTCATTGATGGCCTATGCCCACCAGGGGCTATGGGCTGAAGTAAGTAAGTAAATTCTTGTTTTTGTGTAGGTTGTATAATCATTCTTCCCCAGAAAAAGAAAAGTCCAAAGAAATCATTGAAAGCCCAATATTGCCATGACATTCATGTCTATGTATGTAAACTTTTGACCACAACTGTATCTGAATGCTGTGTGATCATCTGAGATGCACATAGTCCTATTGATGCATGAAATATCTCATCTCATCTCATTATCTCTAGCCGCTTTATCCTGTTCTACAGGTTCGCAGGCAAGCTGGAGCCTATCCCAGCTGACTACGGGCGAAAGGCGGGGTACACCCTGGACAAGTCGCCAGGTCATCACAGGGCTGACACATAGACACAGACAACCATTCACACTCACATTCACACCTAACCTGCATGTTTTTGGACTGTGAGGGAAACCGGAGCACCCGGAGGAAACCCACGCAGACACAGGGAGAACATGCAAACTCCGCACAGAAAGGCCCTCGCCGGCCACGGGGCTCGAACCCTGACCTTCTTGCTGTGAGGCGACAGCGCTAACCACTACACCACCGTGCCGCCCTGCATGAAATATTATAAGTGTAATTGAAATTTGAAAGGATGACAGCTTTGGCAGATTTGTTACATGAGTTTCTCCTGCAGATATTAAATCTCAGGATTTATAGCTGGGCAAGAGTATGTGAAATACTCCTCTGCTGCTCATATTTGTGAGTGAATGTGTAAGGTATATTTTTTTCTTTTTTCCTTCCTTTTTTTGTCTATTTATGATGGCTCTTCCTCCATTTCAGAAGGCATGGGTGAGCCAGTTGTTGTGGAACAGGTGGATCTGACCCCAACACTTGCAATGGCTCTGGCACTTCCCATCTCACAGAACAGTGTGGGATGTCTGATTCCGGCTGTGTTTGAGAAAGCCTCACTCAGGGAGCAGCTTCGATACTTTCATATCAATGGCCACCAGCTCAGCAACCTGCTTCGGGACAGCAACCCCAGCTTCCATAAAGGTGAGGACACCAAAATTCAACACAAAACAAAACATGAGAACACGCATCATAGATACTAATAATCAGGTTGGGTAAGAATGAGACAGTCAGTGATGGCATAGCTCACTCCAGCTCCGTCTAGTCCAGAAGGAACAATCTAAAGTGGGCTACCAATGTTGCAAGCTATATACATTATATGCAAGCAAGCTATATACACCCTAGGAATACCTACCTACAGTATTTGCCAGAAAGAATCCAAAATGGTGAAGAATTGACCAAGAAGAAGCAATTTTTGTTGAACTGCTCATTAAGGCTTAATTAGTTCATAACTTCATTAATAATTGTAATTAAGCAAATCTGGGTAGAAGTTATATGCACTCTAGGTACCCCTACCTTCAAGCCAGAAGGAATCAAAATCAGTGAAGAATTGAGAGGGAAAAAGCGATTTGTGTGGAAACTGCTCGTTAGAGCGTAATTATTCCATAGCTTCATTACTAATTGCAATTTTGCAAATTTGGGTCAAAGCTATATGCACCCCAGGCAGACCTACCTTCCTGCCAAAAATAATTAAAATCAGTGAAGAACTGAGAGAGAAGAAGCAATTTTCATGAAATGTTGATGACGCCAGATGGATGACGGACGACAGACAACACATGATGGCATAAGCTCATCACCTGTCGGCCGGATGAGCCAACAAGAGATTTAACTGAATATATTGTTTAACTGAACATTATTTGGATTGAACAAATACAGATACAAATAAGAGGTGCATGATCATTTTTGTTTAAGAAGGCTTGCCAGAAAGCACATCAATTTTTGATAAGATCCCATCAGAGCAAGGATCCTACAGGACACAACGGAAAGCAGGATTTAAGAAACCTGTGCTCATCTCTAGTTTTGAATGTGACCAGTTATGAACATGAGTGTTGTAGAAATGTCAGATTCAGTATTCACAGACTATGCTAACAGCAGTGACATAGCTAGAAATTAAGGAGGATGAGGTAATGCAGTAAATAAAATCACTGTGTGAACTGTATGATTAAACTGAGAAGTGCAACACGCTCAGACGTTTTGGGTGGTTACCAGACAGTTATAGAAGTAGTGATGGCACATATTTTATTTTTTAAGTAACTTGGGGCACAATCTGCTCTCAACCAATCCTGCCGTATTGATATTGCCATAAAATACCTTTATGGCAGTTTTAATGAATATTATTAAAATAAGATGTTTGTAATAGCTGGGAAATTAAAACCTACAGTAAAACCTCAGATTCCTCACAAACTGTCACCTTGATATTCATGAGCAGAGTGTAGCTAACTAATTTTTAAACAGAAACAGGAAAAATACATTATTCCAAATGGTTAATTATATTTCTCATAATAGCAGCTGGTGGCCAATAAAATTATAATCATGACCTTTTTTAAACATAATTATAGCTCAATTACTGTGCACAGAATGTTATTTGACATCTTTAATTATCTGCACTATATATGTATTGTTAACTGCCATGAATGAAAACTTTGGACTGGAAAATATTTTTAGCTGCCCATCGAGCTGACAATGCTGATATATATACCTCTGAATTAGGTTTGTTTTTGTTTTCTAGGAGTCTAGCATTCATTAAAAAAAATACAGTAAGCACCTTATGGTTTAGGTCACGTCCACTTCGGCTTTAAGCTACAGTGACCAATATTTGGAGCACTAAACAGATACACACACCAACAGTGACAATGTGTTACACCCATAGTAGGATTATAGTCCTACAATCTTTACTCTGGAAGTAATTTCACACAGTGCACACATTTCAATGACTGGCATGAGACCTAAACAGATTCCATGATTATATTATTGTTATATTAATTTGAATCGGCCACAAATGTTTAAATATTCAGGAAATTTTTACCCCAGTGGAATTTTTGTTTCAAGATTATATTACAGGTACTTATTTAAATTCTCTTCAGATCACTGGAAATATTTATCATTTGTCTCCATACCAACACCAGAGTCAAATCATTGGCTAATTATCAGCACTAATCCTGCTGTATTCTGGAATCTGAACTAGGAGTCTGAGAATGTGAATTGGATGATCTTATCACCGAGCAATGCTGTTGCTATTACCAAAAGTGGCTCAGTAAAGTAAACTTGAGTATTAATATTTTTTTCTTGAAATAGGACAAAGGGAAATTTGAACATGCTGCTTTGATGCCCAATGAGTTTAAGATGGGTAAATAGATTCAATAATATTCCCCTTTGTTCCTTTGACATCAGCCATAAAATGTCCAATACTTTTAGTGAGTTGAAGGGGTGTTCTAAGTCTCTTTAGTGCCACAGCAATGAAGTGTGATGGCACAGGGCATCGCTCCAGTTTCTCAGTTCCCATTATGTTTTAAATCCTAAACAGAGCTACGACTTACACACACACACACACACACACACACCTCACAAACTCATTCATTTTATGGTTTTTCAATCCAATTCAATCCCATTCCCACTGCTCCTTTTTATAGCCAATGAAGATCGACAGTGCACAAGACTGGGAGTTATGTGTTTGTGTAGACAGACATGGTTTTTGCCTTTGGAGTGTCGTAAATCCATACAAATAAGAAGTTTATACCCTTGACCTCAAACCTGTGTGTGTGTGAGAGTGTGAGAGATTAAATCTTTAGAAGCGTAGATCAGAAACAATAAATGAAAGATACTATTTGACTATATGCAAATCTATTGTGAGTCTTTAAAAATAAAATATTTTCACTCCTTGCCCAAATGTTCCATTTGGGAGGAGGTTGAGATAACAATCAAGTTTATTCCATTCAGGCAGCATAACTCTTAAAGTTCTTTATTTGGCTATATTTTCAGCAATTTTAAGGCAACATTGTATATGTCCTTACCCAAGGCAATCCTGTTCATTCTAGTAGCAGTCTTCTTATGTATAGATACATGCATAGATACGCTGGGACACATCATCATCATCAGTGATTGTTTCCTGAGGTCATTGAGTGTTTGGGGTCTTTCAGCATCAGACACCCTCACTCAGGCGACCAAGCCAGGGATGATCAGACCCCGGCTTGTGTCCCAGCAGCACTAGCCCATGTTTTGGACCTTTTTATCCAGATCCACCTAGAGGACCTCTCTGTAGCCTCTATGATGGATTTGATGGCTCTCCTCTTTGCAGCTCCTGTGATACTGAGTAGGGTGTAGATCTTGCATAGGGAGTGGTCAGCAAAACATCTACATCCCACTTCTATGGGCTCACAGTGAGCTTTCCAGCCACTCCTTCAGCACTGCTCCACCAGCTTGTGGTACTTGAACCACTTGCGCTCACTACCCTCTTCCATGCAGTCCTCCCAGGGTACTGTCAACTCAACTAAGATGATCTGCTTAGAAGCTGATGTTAACAACATGTCTGGCCTCAAGGAGTTTGGTGTCACATGGTGTGGGAACTTGAGCTGCCTGCCAAGATCATCTTGCAGCTCCCAGTCTGATGCCAATGAGAGCAAGCTGGCTGATGGTGTAGGCTGTGGATGTGGCTTCTCTCCGGCTCTTACAAAAGAGCTTTTCTTTTGACTTGCGTGTTGTGTGGTGTTGCTCACTGCCCTGGAGATGGCCTCAGCCACTGACTTGAGCACCTGGTCATGTCGCCAGTGGTAGCGGTCCTCTCCAAGGGCTAAATGCTTAGGATGTGCTCCAGTGTACACTTTCTGGGGCAGAGAGGACATGTTGGTAATTCACTCTTGCCCCAGATGTACAGGTTTGCTGGGCTGGGTAGCACATTGTAAACAGCTTGGACCATGAACTTGATATGTTGAGGTTCTGCCTGCCAGATGCCAGTCCAGGTCAGCTTCCTCTCCAGTGCTCCTTCCCACCTTGTCCGCACCCTCTGCTGCCACATACTCACTATCCTGCTGGTCCTCACCTCCTTGACACCTGCCCACGCCTCTTCCAGGACTAGATGGCATTTATCCTTGCCATAGACCTTGTCATATTGAGGCTGTGGGATGGCTACCAACCCGGCATGCTTGGTTGCCACTGAGCCCACCAGAGCTTTGTGTCTCAGCCAAGACTCTGCCAGCTCCAGCCCCTCTTGAGCTTTCCATTTCCTGCCTGTCTGCACCTTGATGCCCGCCAATGCCACTCTGGAGTCACTGGAGTCTCGATACACCAGCTCCTCTCTTGTGCAGGAGACCCTGAACTCCTCCTCCAGGCTGCTGATGGGAAGCTGGAATTTGTTGCCCCTGCCGTACAGTGCTGCACTGCTGAGACTGCGTGGCAGACCCAGACATCTGTGGAGATAACAGCTGATCTTTCCCTCCAGGGTCTCTACTGGAGTCATTGTCACCTCACACACCAGCAGAGGCCAGAGGATATGGGGCAAGATGCCATGCTGGTATATCCATGCCTTGAATCTGCTGGGTAAACCAGACTTGTCTACTGCAAACAGCCAAGCTTCAAGCTTTTTGATGGTTGATTGGATAGGCACTGCATCCCTGAGGCTACAGTCAAAGACCTTGCCTATGCCTAATGACCTGTTTTTTCAGTGACAGATGGGATAGGAATGCCATCCACAAAGAAGTGGAACTTGGTCACCACTTTTCCTCTCTTCAGGACCATGGACCTGGATTTTGCTGGTTTAAAGCTCATTCTTGTTCAGTAGATGATGTTTACCAGGCCCTGAAGGATCCATCTGCTGCCAGGCACAAAGTAATGGTGTCTGGCAGGTTGCCCATGTAGGCTGTGATGGGGAGCTGCTGGATGCTGGACTTAAATAGAGGGCCTCTGCATTCTGTCTCAGCTGCCTTGACTACCATATTCATGGCAAGGGCAAAGAGAATAACTGAGATAGTATAGCCAGTTATGATCCCTTCCTTGATCTGGTGTCAGTCAGATGTTGAGTTTCCAGAAGTGACTCTAAGGCTGAAGTTCTTGTAGTAGTTCAGGATGAGGTCCTTGATGTTTCTGGGTATGTGGTATGAGTCCAGGGTGGGCCAAAGCACCACCAGATCTCCATTCCCCTGTCATGCCTCCCTGATCAGCTGGGTGACCACTCCAGTGTGTTCCAGGTATCCTGGCATGCTGGGAATGCTGCCATTCTGTACAGATGTTTCAGTGTTGCTGTTCTTCAGGATGAAGTCTGTCATCCTTCTGGATAGAACACTAAAGAAGATCTTACCCTCCACACTGAGAAGTGAGATGGATCTGAACTGTTCTAGCTTAGTGGAGTTCTCTTCCCTGGGAATCCAGACTCCCTCTGCCTTCCTCCACTGTTCTGCTATGGTCCTCCTTCGCCAAATCACCCACACTATCTTCCAGAAGATTCTGAGGAGCTCTTGTCCACCTTGTATGGTACTCCACTGGCACATGGAGCAGAGCTGGCTCTGGCTGCTGTTACCCCCTCCTGAACTTCCTTCCAGGTGGGTTCTGAGGTGTTGAACTCCACTCGGGGGGCTGGTATCTCAAAGAGGGCTCTCTATGGTCCCAGCTCTTGCTCTCTATCAGGGTTGCCCAGGGTGTTGTGCAGGAAGTGATTTACCTCTTCCTTGGAGCAGTGAAGGTGCCCACTATACTTCAGCTGCTTTGTAAAGCCAAGGGGGTCAGGGAGGAATGTTCTTTGCTTCCTGGCTTGCTCAATCCTCTGTCTCCTGTGACATTCAGCTCTGCGCAGAGTCATGAGCTTCTTCCTGATGGTATGTCAGAGCTCAGTGAGTGATGGCTTCTCTTCCTCAGCTGCTGCCTTGAACTGTCTCACCAGCGTCCGCAGCTCTTACTGCCATTGGTGGATCTTGCCTGCCCTTTGGTTCATAAAACAATACTGAATAATTTTGAAAGCCATCAGGGATAACTGTCAGATGCACACCACTGGTGCAATGTTAACCTGAGTTTTGCTCAGGTAGAAGTGTCCTGGATTGTTACCCCTCTGAATAAGGTCCATGAAGAGAAGATTCTCCCTGTAGAGTTGCATATCATACTAGAGACTGGGCCTCCAGCCCATCTGTCGGCTAAGGTGATGTCCACCACTCAAGGGACTAATCTCTGCTTTGGCAAGCACCCTGGATCTTACCCCCACAGAAGATAAATAGTTTGTCTGAGAACCGAATGGCTGCCATCCTGCAAGGCACACACTGGGCACAGCAAGGAATGCCTGAACATTTTGTAATAAGCCATTCCAAAGAGAATGCACTAGATACTGTAGCTACCATGTTCACTTTCAGGGTAAATGACAACTTGTTGCTGTTCAGAAACATCCTAGCTACTAGACACTGCAGCCAATAAGGTGAATACCATTCCCTGAGCAGTTTCCACCTAAGGCTTGTGTGCTAGGGTCTCACATGGGTTTGCTGGATTGCTAGATTAAAACTGGTTGGAGATGCTAAATCTTAGCATACATCTGGGACAATAGATCTACTCAGGCAGAAAGCCACCATGGTGTTCTGAAAACCAGTGAAAGCTGCAGAAGTAACCAAGATCTTGAGGCCACAAGTAGGGCTCTGTGTCTTAGGTGCTCTATCCTGCATAGCTTGGGATGAATCAGCAGTGGAGCATGAGTGGTATGTAACAAGTGGTAAGGCAAGTCATGCTCCAGAGAATCTTGTCCCAGAAGGCTGTCCAGTTCTACCAGGGAGAAACACAGCCAACAATGGCCACCCAACCCCAGTATCCTGTGGCAGGAGACAGTCCCCCAGCCTGTAACAGAAACAGCTGTGATGACTTTATCTTTCTCCAGTGAGGAACAGCCCTCAACCAGACTGCTTCAGCTTGAATCACCCTGCATGCCAACAGCTAATGATCGAGCTCATTCTACTGAGACAAGGACACATTTCAGTTTATGTTGTTTAGGGTCCAATTGCAGTTATACCCAGCCTTTTACCAATGTTTAAGGAAGTATGGTACAAAACAGACTAATTGGCTTTTATTGGGTTGGTGTGTGTCTTCCTCAAGTTCAGATACTTGACCAGAAGCCTAGGAGTTTGAGGGTTCTGTTCAGTATCTGAGTTTGAGGAAGATGCACACCAACCTCAATAAAAGCCAATTAGTCTGATTTGTATCATACTTCCTTAAATAAACCCTCAAACTCCTAGGCTTCTGGTTGAGTATCTTAGCTGTTCCTAGGGCTGCACTCTTTTTGACAGAGACCTCAGATGTTGTACCTGGAATTTGCTGGAGCCACTCTTTCAGTTTGGGAGTCACAGCCCATAATATTCCTATCACCATTGGGACCACTTTGCACTTTACCTTCCACATCTGTTACAGTTGTTCTTTCAGTCCCTGGTACTTCTTGATCTTCTCATGCTCCTTTTGCCTGATGCTAGTGTCAGCTGGCATTGCCACATCTATCACAACTACACTGTTCTGCTCCTTGTCTACCACCCCTATGCCTGGTTGGTTAGCCAGCACATGCTTGGCAGCACATGCCAGCACTTGAAGTTCCACAGGATCTTAGCTCTGTTGTTGTTGATCACTTTTGGCTGTATGTCCCATTGGGACTTGGGGTTCTAGTCTGTACTCAGCACAGATGTTTCTGTACACTATCCCTGCCACTTGGTTATGCATCTCGGTGTATGCTGTCCCAGCTGACATCTTGCACCCTGCTACTATGTGCTAGAATATCTCAGGGGCATCTTTGCACAGCCTGCACCTTGGGTCCTGTCTGCTGCTGTGATGTGTGTATGTATGTTTATATATATAATATAATCAAGCAAAGAAAACAACTAAGGAGAAAATTACTGGAATTGGGTTAAGAGTCAAAAAGTCAAAGTCCCTCTCACACCAGAATCTGGTCTTCCCAGGCAGTCTCCTGTCCCAGTACTAACCAACTCTTTAAGATATATGGGTGCTGCGCCAATCTCTGTTTCGATAGCCTTCGGCCTCTTGCCTATACAGCTAGGGTTACAGTGGAGGGGCTAGTCCTCTGGTAACCACGAGAGTTTGACTTCCCCACTCACATCTGTATTTCAGCATGCCTTGCCAGATGGTTGTATGTACCATTTTTATGATGGTCTTTGGTATGACCCAACCGCAAGTAGATCTCCTGATTGAGAGGCAGACACGCTAACCACTAAGCCAGCTCGTGGTGAATTGGGTTCTTAACTCTTATATTCTTAATCAGACCCTCCAGGATTTCGCGATGTTGTGATTTGCAACTTCAACGTAATTTCAACCAATCCCCGCGAATTCAGGGTGGTGTTGCAATTATATCCAATCACCGCAACTTTCCCGCAAATTTAACCAATCGTTGGCGTCGTCTTGAGGTGACGTCGACAAACTACCTTCCGCCTTACTTCTGTGTATACGTTCAAGAGAAGCAGCATGTGCGCAGTGTTGCCAGATTGGGCGGTTTTAAGTGCATTTTGGCAGGTTTTGAACATATTTTGGGCTGGAAAACGTCAGCAGTATCTGGCAACACTGCATGTGCGAGTCAGTGTTTATG
Organism: Neoarius graeffei; assembly: GCF_027579695.1. Taxonomy (NCBI): domain Eukaryota; kingdom Metazoa; phylum Chordata; class Actinopteri; order Siluriformes; family Ariidae; genus Neoarius; species Neoarius graeffei. Next base: position 56,466,778 of record NC_083576.1, read on the forward strand.
TAGGCTTAAATTCTGTTACTGAAAGTGTGTTATGTTTACAGTGAAGGACTGTGTGCACTTTACATTATTTTTTTACTTAATACAAGAAATTAATGAATGCCAACATTTTTGCCAAAATGGTATTTTATTTTCCATTGTTTAGGCAGCTTCAACATCATACTGTGAGATTCTGTTCAATTTTTTTTTTCTTCTATGAAGCCTGAGCCATTTATTTTATTAGTTTATAATTATTGTTTAATTTAGTCTTCAGGAGAGACTGCCTGCACACAGTACTAGTATTAATAGTTTTTTTTCCTTACATGAAAGCTGAGGCATTTATATTATATTTTAAGGTAACTTCATGTTGTGCTGTGAGGTTCTATGCACTAACTTTTGAACCAACAGGTGCATTTGGATAAGTAAAGCCTATTTTTCTGCATTTTTGTAGTCCTGGTAATCTTTTATATTGGTAAAGTTGTTTATAGGACCATTTCTCAGTGTCTTTGTTTTTTTTAATCAATAGTTTCAGTAATAACTTAATATTTAACATATCACTCAATTTTAATCACAAAAAGAGAAAATCGCAACAATTTCTCGCAACTTTCACTTCCTCCCGCAATGTAATTGCAACAAAAACCTAAAAAACACCGCAACTTTCATCCCAATTTTTTGGCAAAACCCCCACAACATCAGACATTTTAGCCCGCAACAATCACAAAAAAGGCCCGCGAAATCCTAGGGGGACTGCTTAATTGGGTTAAGAACTATCCAACAATTTTATTAAAATCTGGAAGGATAGTGTTGAACTATCCTTTTTTTGGTTTGTGGAAGAAATGTGAACTGAAAAAAATCTTGACTGACCATGATTGGAGATCACTTAAATGCTTGATGAAGCAGGATTGTAAAAAAATGAGAGTGGAACTCATGGCTATGTTTAATAATGAAAGTAAGGGAATTTCCATGTGGTAAATCCAACAAGAACTCTCAAAATTGGGATTAAACAGCTGTGTGGCCATAAGAAAACCACTTTTTAGTAAGGCTAATCAGAAGAAAAGGCTTCAGTTTGCTAAGGAGCATAAAGATTGGCTTCTGGAGCAATAGAAAAAGATAATGTGGTCTGATGTCCAAATTTACCCTATTCCAGACCAATGGATATGTCAGGGTAAGAAGGGAAACACATGAAGCAATGCACCCATCATGCATAGTGGCCACTGTACAAGCCTCTGGAGGCAGTGTTATAATCTGGGGTTACTTTAATTGGTCAGGTCTAGGCTCAGCAACATTATGTGGCAATAAAATGAAGTCCGCCAACTACCTGAATATACTGGATGACCAGGTTATACCACCAATGGATTTTTTTTTCTTCTTCCCTGATGGCATGGGCATATTCCAGGATGATAATGCCAGGATTGGTTGGGCTTTTATTGTGAAAGAGTGGTTCATGGAGCATGAGGAATAATTTTGACACAGGAATTGGCCACCAGAGAGTCCTGATATTAACCCCATTGAAAGTCTTTGGGATGTGCTGGACAGGACTTAACAGAGTAGTTTGATTCTTCTGTTGCAATACCAGATCTCAGCAAAAATTACTGCAACTCTAGATGGAAATAAATATTGTGATATTGCATAAGGTTGTCAATAATGCCCTGGCAAATGCATGCCGTAATCAAAGCTAAAAGCTTTCCAATCTAATATTAGAAATCTTACTAAATATTAATCTTAAATCACCCTGATTTTGGTGATATAGCACAAGCATTTTCATTTTGTCCCATATCTCAAGAACCGTAAGTTCTACCCTCAAAATTCTTTTTTCCTCTTATTCTTTAGCTTAATCCAAATTAAACTACGCCCTTCAGCCACTAAGCTGTCAGCAGGCATTTTACACAATTAACATTAAGCTGTTTACATAAACCTTGACAATAATGTTAATGTATGGTCTATTTTTTGTTCTATGTATCTTGGCAAGTACTGGTTATTTGCAGGGAGTGCTTGGACCCCACGGATCGCCTTTTATTAAAATATGGTTGTATTTGTGTCATGTATATGTTTATTTTACAGGATAAAATCAGTTTTTCCCTCTTCTATGGAGGTGCAAATTATTTTGAAGTTGACAGTCACCAAAAATGTACTGTAAACAGATGATTTAATAACTTGTAAATAACAGACATATTGATGGATGGTCATGTAGAAAATAACAGTGCAAAGTGCAAACAGAAGCAACAGTACAGTCAACAAGGTTGCCTTTTTCAGTGTGTCAGCTAAGCAGCTGGCCTAATCAGCACATAAAGCCAGTAATTAAGAATAATTACTGTCTTAAGGCTAATTGCTTTTACTATTAGATCATGGTTGCTTTTGGGTGGATGAATTGCAGTAGATTCAAAATTAATTGAGTGAGAATCCCATTGATGCCAGCAGCTCTTTTGATAGATAGGCTGCAAGTTATGTATTACATATATTAATGCATTTTTTTTGGGGGGTGCACAGACAGAACTGTAATAAGTTGGGGGGTTTTTTTCTCCCCTTTTAGGAAAAATTATGTCACCAAATGTTAATTGTGTACTAATAATGAGCAAAGTTGTGTCTGTAATTAAAATTCATCTGTAAAGCTATGGCACAACCCCAAATGAGAAAAAGTTGGGACAGTACAGAAAATGCAAATTTAAACACCCCACCCCTTTTTATTTTACTTTGATTTGTATTGGATTGTAGATAGCATAAACACAAGATATTTCATGTTTTATCTGATCAATATCATTACATTTTTTTAATATACATCCATTTCTGCATTTCAGGCCTGCAACACATTCCAAAAAAGTTGAGTTGGGGACAATTTAGGACTAGTAATGAGAGAAAAGAATTAAACAATTATGTGATTTGAAACAGGTGATGTCAACAAGTGATTGTAATCATGATTTGGTACAAAATCAGTATCCAGGAAAGGCCTAGTCATTGAGGAGCAAAGATTGGCCAAGGAGCTCCATTTTGTCAATGGATGTATGAGAAAATAATTGAAATGTTTAAAAACAATGTTCCTCAAAGAAAGATAGGAAGGAATCTGGATATTTCACCCTCTGCAGTGCATAATATGAAACGATTCAAGGAATTTGAAGGAATTTCGGTGTGTAAAGGGCAAGGGCGCAAGCCTAAGCTGAACACCGGTAATCTCCAATCTCCCAGACAGCACTGCATCAAGAACCATCATTCATTTATAGCTGATATAACCACATGGGGGCGGCACGGTGGTGTAGTGGTTAGCGCTGTCGCCTCACAGCAAGAAGGTCCTGGGTTCGAGCCCCGGGGCCGGCGAGGGCCTTTCTGTGTGGAGTTTGCATGTTCTCCCCGTGTCCGCATGGGTTTCCTCCGGGTGCTCCAGTTTCCCCCACAGTCCAAAGACATGCAGGTTAGGTTAACTGGTGACTCTAAATTGACCGTAGGTGTGAATGTGCGTGTGAATGGTTGTCTGTGTCTATGTGTCAGCCCTGTGATGACCTGGCGACTTGTCCAGGGTGTACCCCGCCTTTCGCCTGTAGTCAGCTGGGATAGGCTCCAGCTTGCCTGCGACCCTGTAGAAGGATAAAGCGGCTAGAGATAATGAGATGAGATGAGATAACCACATGGGCTTGGAGTTACTTTGGCAAACCTTTGTCAAGCACGACAATATGGAGTTGCATCCACAAATGCCAGTTAAAACTTTAGTATGTAAAAAGGAAGCCTTATGTTAATTGTGTCCAGAAGCACCATTGACTTCTCTGTGCTTGGAGGCATCTGGGATGGACCAGCACACAGTGGAAATATGTATTGTGGTCAGACAAATCAGTATTCCAGGCCTTTTTTGTAAGAAATGGACGCCTTGTGCTCCAGATCAAAGACAAGAAGGACCATCAAAACTGTTACCAGCAACATGTTTAAGCATGTTTTACATGTTTAATTTCAATTTCAGCATAACATCCCAACTTTTTCTGATTTGGAGTTCTATATATGGCCTGTTTCCTTGTTATATCATGACAAGGAGATAAAGGGTCTGGAGTTGATTCCAATTTTGAATTTGCATTTGGCAAACTTTATTAGGAACAGTATACTAATAGGGCCTCCCTTTGCTCTGAAAAGAGATTCTATTCTTTGTTTCATGGATTTCACAAGATTTTGGAAACATTCCTTTGAGATTTTGGTCCATGCAGTTCCTGCAGATTTTTCAGGTGCACTTTCATGCTGCGAATATCCCATTCTGCCACATCCCAAAGGTGTTCTACTGGATTCAGATCTGGTGACTGTGAAAGCCTCTGAAGAACATTGAACTCAATGTCATATTCATGAAACCAGTTTGAGATGAATTTTACTTTGTGACATGGTGCATTATCATGCTGGAACTAGCCATTGGATGTGTAAATTGTGGCCATGAAGGGATGCACATGGTCAGCAACAAATAATTGTTGGATTGAGCTGTCGTATTTGGCAGAACTGCTTGCTTTCTGAAGATTAGCAGGGCTTGTGGCTCCTGTGATGGCTGAAAAGACCAATTTTTGATCGACAATGACACTGGCAGTCTGGACAGACAAAGTTGCCAGTTTCCATTACTCGGGTGTCTGCTTTGGCATGGTGGACCGCTCAGCATTCAAGCTTGTTGATGCAACAGCATTCAAAAACTCTTGTTCCAGTGTAGCAGACTGATCACCACTCTGAGTACTTTATTACTAAGTCCTCCCAGGTGTCAGTTGGTATATCACAGGCCTTCAAGTTTGCCTTCAAGACATACTTGTGTCACTTTTATTGGCCTCCTTGAGAGCACTGGCCATCCACTAGTTCCCCATAGAATAGGACTTTTGGTATGCAGCTGTCATCCATGCAAACAAGATGTCTCACCCAGCGATGTTGGCTCCTAATGAGCATTGCCTCAATCCCTTCTATATCACAGCACTCAAGAACAGCAGTGTTTGGTACTTTGTCCTTCCACAAAATGCCACAGATCTTCCGGAGGCACCTGAGATGAAACTGATCTAATTTTTTTCATGTGCTGGTTATACCAGGTCCAGGTTTCATTGCCATACAGAAGATAGAACTACTGCACAATAGACAGCTATTTTCATGCTGAGGTAAATTCCATGGTCTGACCAGAGCCTGTGATGCAGTCATCTAAAGGCACTACTTGTTTTACTTAATCTTACCATGATCTTATCATCTAAATGAGTGTTCTGTGAGAGGAAGCTGCCGAGGTAGCAGAACTTCTGCACAGCCTTCAGCTGTTCATTGCCTACTTTGCTGACTGGGTCATGAAGAGGAGAGCCCGACTTTGGTTGGAACATTATTTCTGTCTTCTTAATGCTGATAGGGAGACTGTAGCAGACCAAAGTTCTAGCAAAATCATTCACAGTGCTCTGAAGGTCACCCTGAGAGTAGGCCATCAATGCACAGTCATCTGGATAGTCATCATAGATGCACATGTTCAGCAACAATACTCAAATAATCTATGGCATTCAAGCAGTGTTTGTTTGGTATTAAAGGGGCAATGTATAAGAATTTTAATTTCAAACATAAAAAAAGTTATTAAAATTATCAACAGAATGTGAAGAAATAACACTTTTGACATTATATCAAAGAGTCCTATATACAGTGCTCAGCGTAAATGAGTACACCCCCTTTGAAAAGTAACATTTTAAACAATATCTCAATGAACACAAACGATTTCCAAAATGTTGACAAGACAAAGTTTAATATAACATCTGTTTAACTTATAACGTGAAAGTAAGGTTAATAATATAACTTAGATTACACATTTTTTCAGTTTTACTCAAATTAGGGTGGTACAAAAAAAAAGAGTACACCCCACAAGAAAAAATACTACATCTAGTACTTTGTATGGCCTCCATGATTTTTAATGACAGCACCAAGTCTTCTAGGCATGGAATGAACAAGTTGGTGACATTTTGCAACATCAATCTTTTTCCATTCTTCAACAATGACCTCTTTTAGTGACTGGATGCTGGATGGAGAGTGATGGAGAATTTCTTTACACCACAAAGGTGGAGGCTACAAGAAGATCAGCAAAGCTTTACTTATCAGTCAGAATACTGTAGCAAAAGTGGTACAAAAATTTAAGAAAGATGGAACTGCAACCATCTCAGAGATGTCCAGGTCGTCCACGGAAGTTATCACCTGGACAGGAGCGTCTTCTGATGAGAAGGGTTGAAGAAAATTGGGATGCAAGTTCACTGCAGTTATCTAAAGAAGTAGAAAGCCAAACTGGGGTGACTATTTCCCGTGACACAATACAGCGTACACTGCAGAGGAATGGCATGTATGGATGCTGTCCACGAAAAAAGCCTCTCCTAAAGCCCAGGCACAAAAAAGCCCACCTAGAGTTTGCCAGGGCCCATGCTAACAAAGATGAAGACTACTGGGACTCTATACTCCGAAATGATGAGACCAAGATAAATGTTTTTGGAACTGATGGCTTCACAACTGTATGATGTCACAAAGGTGAGGAATACAAAGAAAAATGCATGGTGCCTACAGTGAAACATGGTGGTGGCAGTGTCCTTATGTGGGGCTGCATGAGTGTTGCTGGTGTCGGGGAGCTGCATTTCATTGATGGCATCATGAATTCACAGATGTATTGCTCTATACTGAAAGAGAAGATGCTACCATCACTCCATGCCCTTGGTCATCGTGCACTTTTCCAACATGACTAAACACACATCTAAGGCCACTGTTGGATTTCTGAAGAACAGGGTGAAAGTGATTCAGTGGCCAAGTATGTCTCCTGATCTGAATCCAATCGAACACCTATGGGGAATTCTGAAGAGACGAGTTGAGCATCACTCTCCATCCAGCATCCAGTCACTAAAAGAAGTCATTGTTGAAGAATGGAAAAAGATTGATGTTGCAAAATGTTGCCAACTTGTTCATTCCATGCCTAGAAGGCTTGGTGCTGTCATTAAAAATCATGGAGACCATACAGAGTACTAGATGTAGTAGTTTTTGTTGTGGGGTGTACTCATTTTTGCACCACCCTAATTTGAGTAAAACTGAAAAAATGTGTAATCTAAGTTATATTATTAACCTTACTTTCAAGTTATAAGTTAAACAGATGTTATATTAAACTTTGTCTTGTCAACATTTTGGAAATTGTTTGTGTTCATTGAGATATTGTTTAAAATGTTACTTTTCAAAGGGGGTGTACTCATTTACACTGAGCACTGTATCATATTGCAGACATATCTACTGAAGTTAGCATGCTAACCAGCTCACACCAAGACAGGATGGACTGTCCATTTCATAATACCACTTTGTACCTCATGGGGTGATAGGGAGTCACTTGTTTCCAGTCTGCCCTTAGTCCAAAATAATAGAAGAATAAGAATACCTGTGACTTCACCATACGGTACATAGAAGTCATTGCCGGTTACATACAATTTAGCCTCTGAACTATCTTTCTACAGATTGTTGAAAACTAAGGAAAAGAGAAGCAAATAATTCACTGCAAGTTGCAGAAACACCTGGTATCCAGGCACTGAAACATGGATTTCTGGTTGCCATTTTTGGGTCAATTCGTTGTATTTTTGGAGAAGGCTGGGAGGGACCATACCAGGAGAATTTTCCATTCTCATCTATGCCATTTGGCAGATGCCCTTATCCAGAGTGACTTACATAAGTGGTTTGAAGTCTTTATCAATAAATGCATTCTGATACTGGTTCACTAGGACGTGACTAAGTATACCATCATTCTAAAAACTCTGTTGGGGGAGGTAATATAGTAAGAAAAGCACGGAGACAGCACAATAACTTTTTATGAAGGTACTAATTTAAGTACTTCAGGAAGAGGTTGGTCTTTAGACATCATTTGAAGACCGCTAGTGACTCAGCTGTTCAGACAGCTATGGGACATTCATTCCACCCCCTAGGTGCCAGAAAAGAAGAGTCTTGATGCATGCCTTCCTTGTACCTTGAGAGATGGTGGAACGAGTTGAGCAGTGCCAGAGAATCAGAGGAAGTGTGATGTACTACAGGTTGTGATAAGTGCTTTGAGGTAAGAGGGTGCAAGTCCATTTTTGGCTTAGTAGGCAAGCTTCAATAGTGTAAATCTGATGTGGGCAGCTACAAGAAGCCAGTGGAGTGAGCATAGTAATGAGGTGGTGTGAGAGAAATTAGAAAGGTTAAAAATGAGTTGTGCAGCTGCATTCTGGATCAGTTGCAGAGGTTGAATGGTGCTCACAAGCAGACCTGTTAGGAACGAGTTGCAATAGTCCAGTCTCAAAATGACAGTTGATTAAACACAAACCTGAGTGGCCTGTGTGGATAGAAATTGGCAAATCCCTCTGATGTTGTAAAAGAAAAATCACCATGCATGTGACAGAATAGCAATGTGCAAGGAAAAAGACAGGTGATTGTCCATTGTTACCCCAAGGTTGCATGCAATGACTGAAAGTGAGATCAGAGAGTTGTCCAAGGAGATCACAAAATCCTGACATTGGGATGTGTCACCTGGGTTGAACAGCAGTTCAGTTTTGCTGGGATTAAGTTTCAGTTGATGAGCTGCCATCTATGATGATGTCTGCCAGACATGCTGAGATGCAAGCGGAAACATGAGTGTCTGAGAGAGGGAATTGCAATTGAATTGTAATTCCAAGCAATGGTATTTGGACAATGTAAGTGCAAAACAACAGACAAAGACTGGATTACAGACCCTCCACTCATATACCCGAACATTGTAAACTATATTGTTTTTGGATTGAGTGCATACACTTTGTGCGAGTTAAAAAGTTACAAATCCCTAGAAGTTCATGAACGTTTTACAGTGGTTGGGTGCAAGATCTGCTAATGCTAATTCACAAGCTAGCAAACTGTGAGGGCATAGTCATAATTGCAAAGGTAAGGTGGTACTCCTCTTTTTGGCCCAAGTACTAAACCAAACAAAATAAATAAAGCTTTCAAAAACATGGAAGGCAGAACTGTGCATTTCCTTGTTTCTAAGGATAGCGGTGGAAACTCCAACTTTCTGGTGATATTCTGCTCCTTCTTTGTTTGGAATCTGGTGTATGAATTTGCAAGGTGGTCAATTCTTACACATTGCCCCTTCAATGGGTCAAAAGTGCACCAAGAAAGCATTCCCAAACTATGATACCAAACTCACAAGCCTGGACTGTTGACACAAGACAGGTTGGGTCCAAGGATTCATGCATTTGTTGCTAAATTCTGACCCTTCTTTGTGCCTCAGCAGAAACTGGGATTCATCAGGACAGGCTTTGTTTTTCCAGTCTTCAGCTGTCCAGTTTTTGTGAGCTTGTGCCCTCTGCAGCCTCAGCTTTCTGTTCTTGGCTGACAGAAGTGAGTAGCTAACCTGGTCTTCTGTTGTTGTAGCCCATCTGCCTCAAGATTCAATGTGTTGTGCATTCTCAGATGTTTTTCTGCTCACCACAATTGTACAAAGTGGTTATTGGAGTTACTGTAGCCACTCAAACCTTGTACAGTGTGGCCATTCTCCATTGTCCCCTCTAATCAACAAGGGGTTTCTGTACACAAAACTGCCACTCACTGGACATTTTTCTCCCTTCATTGCACCATTCTGTGAAAATCACAGGAGATCAGCAGTTGTAGAAATACTCAAACCATCAAACCAGCCTGTCTGGACCCAACAATCCCCCCCACACACACACACACGCACACCATTTCCAGAAAAGTTGTGATATTTTCCAAAATACAATAGAAACAAAAATCTGTGATTTGTTAATTCATGTGAATATTTATTTAACTCACAAAAATACAAAGAAAAGATTTTCAATAGTTTTACTGATCAACTTAATTGTATTTTGTAAATATAAATGAAGTTAGAATTTGATGCCTGCAACACACTCAAAAAAGTTGGGACAGAGGCATTATTACCATTTGTATTAAATCGCCTTTCATGAATCGTGAGCCATGATTCATGCTTGCTTGCAGAGACTGAGCCTTTTGGTGCATGCTCATTTTATACCCAATCATGTTACCAATTAACCTGCTTATTGTGGACTCTTCCAAACTTGTATTACTTGAAATATCCTAGAAACTTTTGAGTCTTCTTTTGCCCCTGTCCCAACATTTTTGTTTGATTGTTTTTTATTGTGTGCAGGCATCAAATTCTAACTTTGTTTATATTTACAAAATACAATTAAGTTGGTAAGTTAAACTATTGACCCTTCCAAATTTGGAGTCCTGCGAATTCAATGCCCGCAAGGGGGTGATTCTTGGAATCACTGGTAGAAGGGTGAACGCAAGCTGAAAGCCAGGTGGTCCAAACGCTCTGGCAATTCCTGTGGCCAACGCAGACATGTACTCCCATCCTCCTAGGAACCCCCCATCAGTCCTCATCTTCCCTTTACCTTGCTTGCCACCTGGATCTCCAGCGGGGAGCAAAGTGGTGCGGATGAGGACTGCACACCCTCATCACCACCATCAACAACAAATCCTTTGCACAGACTATGTCCTCCTTCCCCCTTCATCTGTCTCTTCTTCATTCTGAAAGCCCTGCAACGATGGACAACACGTGACTGGGGCAGCTGCTGGATGGCGGTTGAAGACTTCAGCTCAGAATCTGCACGTAGGTGGTGCTGGTATTGTGATGGCTATTCCATGGCACACCCTGGGATGAGTGCCTGGTCTGTGTTCAGCCAGTGTGTCTGGGCAGCCATATTCAAGGATAGCACTGCCCACCCCAATCCAGGGAAGGGACAATAAAAAGAGTCCTAAAGAAAGCTTTTCCCATTTTAGCTTGTCCAAGATACCGCACTTGGAGAGCCATCCCACTTCTGTGGTCAGAAACCTACTACATCCAAAATAGTCTCAGGTTCAAAACAAAAACCCAAACCCCTCATTCTCGGTTCCTGGAATGCTGGAATCCTAATGAACACAATCAGCACTGACCGACCCCCAGTAAAGAGTACTTCCAGAGTCGCAGACTGGATTCTGCGCCGAGCGCAGCACCATTGGTATGATCTTCATCGCCTGTCAGCTTTTGGAAAAGGCAAGGGAACATCAAAAGGATATCACATTTGTCCTCAACAATCTGTGCAAGGTGTTCGATACTGTGAACTGCAAGATGCTCTGGAACCTTCTACGCAAGTTTGGTTGCCCTCCAAAATTCCTCATCATTCTCTGTCAGTTCGATGATGGAATGACTGCAAAGGTCCTTGTTGGTGGGGAAACATCCGCTGCATTTGAAGCCTTGGTCGGCATGAAGCAAAGCTGCATTATCGCTCCAGTACTCTTCAATATTTACCTTGTCGGTGCCACCCTCCTCTTGATGCACACAACATGTGAATCCATTACCGCTTGGATGGTAACCTCTTCAACCTTCGGCATCTCTCAGCCCACACAAAGACCTCTACTATGACGATCATTGAACTCCAATATGCTGACGATGCTGCTGGCATACCCCTCCATCCTGTGGGCCTTCAAAGGACCGTTACATCCCTTCATACAGCCTATTTACAGATGGGACTAACAGTTAATGTCTCAAAGACTCTGACCCTGCAGTCTTCACTGTTCCACAGTGAGCCCCCAATGGCCATCACAATCGACAATGCAGTACTGGAGAACACAAGCTCTTTCACATACCTTGGTAGCATTTTCTCTGATGACGTCTCATTGAATGAAGAGATCACCTCCCGTATCAGGCACGCTTCTTCAGCATTTGGCCACATCCATAAGCGCATCTTCACGAACCACAACCTCTGCATCTGCACGAAGGTCATGGTCTATCATGCAGTCTGCATCTTAACACTTCTCTATGGATGTGAAGCCTGGGCATTGTACAGGAAGCAAATCAAGTCCCTCAAAGCCTTCCATATGTGTTGCCTCCAACATATCCCTGGAGTGATTTGGGAGGACAGGATCCCCCACACACAGATCCTCAGCAAGGCTAACTCCACAAGCATGGAGTACATGATACTCCATTGTGTTCGCCGATGGGCCGGACTTGTCATCCGAATGGGCCCCCAACCGAGTGCCCTGGATGGTCCTCTAAGGAGAACTCACAGAAGGGACCCACTCCTGTGGAAGACCCAAGAAGCATTGGAAGGACTTCTTGAAATGGTCCCTGCAGTCCTGCAACATCCCTCCTGCCAACCTTGAGATCCTCGCTGAGGACCGCATGAACTGGAAGCGGATTGTGTCCCAGGGAGTCCGCCACTTCGAGAAAGAACGGACCAGGCTGAGGGAGGAGAAATGGGCCCAGCGACACCTTTGGCAATTCCTTCCCTCTGCTCCTGTACCTGGTACCTTTGCCTGTCGTTGTTGTCCCAGGATCTGCCAGTCCAGGATCGGGTTTCTCTCTCATGAGCGGGCATATGAGAGACAGTGACAGATGACAACAACAGCAGCAAGACCTGGGAAGGCAAAGAAGACCGTGAAGAGGAGGACCTCATCATCATCAAATATCGACGGAAAGCCATAACAAAAGTATTGTAGGTGCATTTGGGTAATTGAGTGATCAATCTCATTAAATCTGAAGGTTAATAATTAAAATTGAATCAGTCTCATATTATCATTAAATCACTCATGGAATCAGTCTCATTAATTAATACCATTAATTTTGGTGCTTAATAATAAATTACCAAACAGCTAAATTATGGTATATTCCAAATTATTATGATCACTTACCATATTACATAAATCATATGCACCTTTGAATTCTTGGAGATTGGTTGACTTCAGAAATATTGGAACACAAACACACAGTTTCAATAATAATGGAATTTATTATAACAAAGATAAAAATGGATAATAACAGTTGGAATCATTATATACAAATATGATATGGTGTTGGGGTGGGGGTGTGTCCACATGGTGGAGGCCTAGCTTGGTTGCTGGCTAAGACAAAGGGGTGTTATCTAAGTAGAGCAAAGGATTAGCTCTGTTGCTAACTAAGGTGTGTTTGTAGGTGTGAGGCCTTGTGTAGCTAAGCTAAGACAAAGGAAAGGTAGCTAAGGTGTGTTTGTGAGTGGTGGCCATGTGGGGGAGTTGACCACGTGTTACTTGTGTGTGTGTGTGTGTGTGTGTGTGTGTGTGTGTGTGTGTGTGTGAAAGACCCTATGGCCTGAGCAGAAGGCTAGTGTGGGATGCTAGCTAGGTATGTTTGTGTGTGTCCACGTGGTGTAGGGATCACCACGTGGGATTTGAGGAGAACAAAGGAGTTAGCATGGATTGCTAGCTAAGGTGTGTTTGTGAGTGGCCACGTGTTTGTGTAGGCCTAGATTAGCTTCGTGTGGCTAAGCTAAGACAAAGGAATGCTAGCTAATAACACTACTAAATCCACTGAAATCTTGATGAGGTCAAGATGTGTGATAAGGAAATTAAAGTGTTAGTGAGGAATAGAGAAACATGCACAGCCTATCTATTAAACAATTGAGAGATTAAAAATATAACAATCATCAATTCAACACGCTGCGTGTCTACAGTGTAACAAACCATTCCTGTGTTTAAATTCACACTACTTCAATAAAAGCTAATTCCTAAGACTAGGTTTATCTGCCCAAAAATGCCAGTCTTACTTCCGTATCCCGCTTCTACGCGAGATTATGAGAAGATGTCCTGAGACTTTTGGAGTTTTCACCATTGTGGAGATCTCCGTGAAGCACAGGGAATTTCTTGGAGAGGCCGAGTTTCACAGGAGCTCGTGGGAAGACTTCTGTAGAAAACGGAGAATTCTTGGAGAAGCTTCGTAGCTTGTGGGAAGGAAATCTTTGTAGAACAAGGTGCACAGCGCTTCAGTTAAGAAAAAGAAAGGGTCCAGCCGCTTTCTTATAACTTTGAATTAAAACTGCTTTTGGGCAGCAGTCGTGACGTCACTTCTAATACGAATAAAACCGGTTGTAACTCGACTTGAGTTAAAGATCGCGCGACTCTGGAGTCTATCTTGGCCAAGGGTAAGAAAGAAATTGCGATAAATCGTGGATCTTGCAAGAAAGAGGTCTTTTTTGGGGTTTGCTCGGCGGAGCGAGCGATTCCTCCTTGTGTCCAGGCGGCTGCTCCGGACGGAAAGAGGAGGAAGCGGAAACGTGTTCCGTTACTTATGCCTTCCTGGAGGATATGACGTTGGTGATCCCGCCCCCGTGTGACATAGGTCAACGCGGAAGTTGGCTGATGGGAAATGTAGTTTCTTAAAAGGGACTGTACTGTACCTACAGTATTGAAAATCTTTGTACTTTTGTCAGTTAAATAAAGGTTCACATTCATTCACAAATCAGATTTTTTATTGCATTTTGGAAAAATATCCCAACTTTTCTGGAAATTGTGTGTGTGTGTGTGTGTGTGTGTGTGTGTGTGTGTGTGTGTGAGAGAGTGAATCTCTCTCCCTCTCTCTGTGAGCATAGGAGAGAAGAGAGAAAGAGAGTTAGTTACTATATATAACCAGTTTGGTACCATGAACTTCACAGACGGTATAATTATTCAGTGAGGTGTGTGTGTGTGTGTGTGTGTGTGTGTGTGTGTGTGTGTGTGAGAGAGAGAAAATATGTGTGTGAGAGACATAGTGTGCTCTTAGAGAAGCTTAGACCTCAGATGAAGCATGATCAAAGCAGCTAATTTAAACTCCGAATGTGTCAAAACAGCCCATTGGCTCCCACAGACAATTTCTATGGTGTGTGTGTGTGTGTGAGGGAGTGAGAGAGAGAGAGAGAGAGAGAGACAGACAGACCATAGTTTAGGAGTGAAAGAGACTTGATGTTAGTCTACAATGCACCCATTTAACTTAGCACATCTACGTGGCTACCCTCCCTCTTTTACTATGAAATAATTCTTCTACTTCAGGAGTCAGAAGTAACAGTCAAACTGAAAATTACTTTGTCTTTTTTTTTTCTTCTAGAAAGGGACAACTCCAAATCAGAAAAAGTTGGGATGATATGTTGAAATTAAAATTAAAACTGTAAACAATTAATTATAAATAATCTTTGATTTGTATTGCACTGAAAACAATGCAACAGCACATTATTTGATGTTTTACCTCATGCCTTTTGTTGTTGTTGTTGTTGTTGTTGTTGTTTTGCAAAATAAACACTAATGTCCATTTTGATTCTTACAACACATTTCATTAAAAAGTTGGGGCGGTAAAGCATTTACCACTTTGTAAAGTTGCCATTTCTTCTCACAATACTTAAAAATGTTTAGAGACTGAAGGACACCAAGTGATGAAGCATTTCAGGTTTTACTTTGTCCCATTTTTCATGCAAACAGGTCTTAAGGTGTGCAACAGTATGGGATTGTCATTGTTATATTTTTCATTTCAAAATATGCCACACATTCTCTGTTGGGGACAGAGGGGACAGTTAGCCTCTTCTTCCACAGACATGCCTTTGTAATGTGTGCAGAATATGGTTTTGCATTGCCTTGTTGAAATATTCCTGGAAAAGATGTCATGTTGAAGGCAGTATATGTTGCTCCAAAATCTCAATGTACTTTTCTGCATTAATGCTGCCATCACAGAAGTCTAAGGTACCTTTGCCAAGGGCACTGACCCAACCTGATACCATGACACACCCTGCCTTTTGGACATTGCTGGTAACAGTCTAGAGCAGGGGTCGGCAACCTTTTTGCCATGTAGTGCCAATTAGAAATGTTCTTGTTAGTTAGTGTGCCATTCAAAGAGGTGTTGTTAACTATGTGTAATTAGACGCCACACATTTTAGACGGATATGGATATTTAATGCATTGAGCAAATGTAAAACACCATTGCACTTGTTTTATGCCATTAACCTCACACACAAGGTTTAAGAACACCCCCCCCCACACACACACCCCACACACACACACACATGCACATTGGATAACAACATTGTAAACAGCTTATACAAATTCACAAAATAACATCCAAAATCTTTCAGTAGGTAACAGGCCCAAGTTATTCACAATAAAGACGTAGCAGCCTAATGGAAATGGAACTGTTGAATAATAAAACTACAGAAAAAAAAATTAAATAATGAGTGTCAGAGAACATTGACAAGTAGCCTACATAAAGTGGCTTAACAATAAACTGCAAATTTGAAGTAGCCTTGTTACAAAATAAATGTTTTGCCTATCAGTCAGTGTGATCCCTGGCCCTGCTTCCCCTTACTTAGCTCCGAGACGTGGGGATGGCAATAGAGATCTTGCAGTCACGTGACCGGAAAGTACACAACCCCCATCTTGTCGGTCAAAAACACCGCTGAATACTGCTGCACTCGTGTACAGAATGGATCAATTTCAACTGACGGACTACACAGCTCATTTTTCTAATGAACAGATAACTAGATATATGTCTAAAATAAACGATCTACAGATTTGTGACCCTTATGGCTTTCCGGACGGAGTTTTCACGACCGGATTTTGAACTGCCAGCGGAATACCCGGACGTGTATGATTACCTCATCAACTTTCCCTCGCTGTTCAGTGGTGAAGCACTGCGTGCTTATAAATCTCTGGACAGTTATCTTTACAGAAATTCAGGATTTGTCAGCGACTCAGATGTGGCATCTTGTAAACAAGAAAATAATCCTCACTGGATGGGTAAGTCACTTAAGTATTGAGTATAGCACTGACCAGCCGATTATAGAATAGAATAAGGTAATTCCAAATCGTCCGTCTTGTTTACATGGATCTGGCGTTGGAGAGGTAGAGGCTTGGCAGTGGAGGTTTGAGTAGCTGTTTTCTGAGCTTAGTCAACAGGCCGGCTCTGCCTGTAGCCTCGCTTTTGCTTCTGCTCCCGGCGCCGCCTCCTTCGCTTTGCTTCCAATAACAATCCACGGAGACCCCGGAATGTTTTTTTTTTTTTTTCTCATCCGGAATGTTGTGCATGCGATGGAAATCGCTACAAACCGTCATTTTCTGCTGGAAACCAATGTCAAGTAAGTCCATACGGTTGTAGTGGATATTGAAGTCCGGTACAGACGAACAACACGCAAAAATACACACAAAAAACATAAACATGCACAGGTAGGGAGAGCTTGTAGCCGTAGCCGTTGTAGTAGAATTGTATATAGTAGGGTTTTCCAGAAGAAAAGGTAGAAGTAAAAGCAGAAGTAGAACCAGAAGTAGAAGTAGAAGGCGGAATATGGCGTTTGACCGACACGATGGCGTCTGTCACAATCTGGATCGACTGTGACGTCACATGCAAGTGCTCCATTGGGCACTTTGAGTTGGACACATGCTTCTGAATGGCCCATTGTCAGACGACTTCGGGAGGGGCAAAGTACATTCTTCATGTGCTAAAATATCTCTTCATACAGATATGTTGATCCGAACACTGACAATAAAGCCAGTGCGATATTCCGAAGACAGTTAAACTTTTCGGGTAAAGATGCCCAGCAGGATTCATTGGCTTTAAACAGCAGAGCTCCTCTCTCACAGTCACATCACAATATCTTGCCATCACTGCCAAACGTGCCACATCATTCACATCTATGCTTTCGTCAAGTGCAATGCTAAATACCGCTGCATCTTTTATGCCAGTTGTTTGCTGTACGCTTACGTTTTCTGCCATTTCACCAATTCGTCGCTCAACAGTCCTGGCTGATATGGGCATGTCTTTTATTCTTGATTTTATTGTCTCTTTATTTGGCAGCCCCTCAAAAAGACTATCCGAGCCGGAGAGAAAGGCCTCCTTAATGTATTCACTGTCTGTGAATGGCTTTCCATGTTTAGCTATGCAGTGAGAAATTCTATAGCTAGTTTCAGTGGCATTGTTTTTAGCTGAGGTAAAGACTTTTAAAGTGTGGGCTTGCTTCCCATACCTGCACACTGCACGTGAGATTGATTCGTCCCTATCTGCCTGATCTTTGAAAGTCTTTTCGTGCTTTGCCTCGAAATGACGTTTAACACTGGATATTTGACACACAACACTTTCGAAACACAACGTGCACACAGCACGGTCCCTCTGAGAAACGAACCCATATTCTTTGGTGCACGAGGAGAGGAAAGCCCGAACTGTCGGCTTCTTTGCCATCTTAGCGCAACTGCTGCATCAGGTGGGTCCATCTCGTGAGAAATATGGGGAGGGGGAAGTGTTGCTAGATTGGGTGGTTTTAAGTGCATTTTGGCGGGTTTTGAACATATTTTGGGCTGGAAAATGTCAGCAGTATCTGGCAACACTGGGAGAGGGGCGCTATATTGTTGTGTAGTCATGCTAAAAGAGCAGGCTCGCCATGCAACAGCCAATGACGGTTCAAGATGACGTTTGAACATTTTTAATGTGTTGAATAATTAGGTTTGTGAATCATCGTCAGTGTGCCACTGGAAATTCCTCGGCGTGCCAGTTGTGGCACGCGTGCCTAGGGTTGCTGACCCCTGGTCTAGAGGATCCTTTTTGTCTTTGGTCTGGAGCACAGTGCATCCATTTCTTATAAAAATTACTTGGAATTCGTCTGACCACAATACACATTTGCACTGTGTGATGGTTCATCTCTGATGCCACTGAGCCCAGAGAAGTCGACAGCACTTCTTGACACAGTTAACATCGGCTTCCTTCTTGCACAGTAAAGTGTTAACTGGCATTTGTGGATGTAACTTTGTATTGTAATGCTTGACAAAGGTTTGCCAAAGTAATCCTGAGCCCATGTGGCAATATCAGCTTTTGATGCAGTGCCATCTGAGGGATCAGAAATCATGTGTTCAGCTTATGCCCTTTACACACTGAAATTCCTCCATATTCCTTGAATTGTGTAATGATGATATGCACCATAAACCATGAAATATCTGAATTCCTTTGTTGACAAACTGGAGATCCTCAATTCACATAATTGTTTATAATGTCTCCTCAAAGACTAGACCTTTCCTGGATACTAATTTTGTACCAAATCATGACCAGACAAAACATGAAATATCTTGGGTCTGTAGTGAAATACAATTCAGAGTAAATTTAGAAATCTTTGCTTCCTTTTTTTTTTTATTATCCCATCCTGACTTTTTCTGATTTGGGGTTGTAACTTTCATCATTATATTTAGTTAACTTATTTTCATTATTATTTTGTCAATGTTGACTAAACGGCAATTTTATTATCTACGTTTTAGCTTGATTTATTTGTATATTTTGGGCTTCTTTTAATTTGGGTGTGACTATGTTCGGAGTAGGTGACATCAGATAGCCACATGTCTGTGGTTAGATTAATTTGTATTACTATTTATCACTTAAAAACATAGTCAGCATTCTACCACAAAAGTGCAGTGACTTTTGCCAGCCTCTAAATAACCATTGAGTTTTGATTGTCAGTGTAAAACCTGGGGTTCAGCAGTCTGAGATCACTCGTGAAAATGCTGTTATTTTTGCATTCTTTTCTAATTTAATACTTTTTTATTGTAAATTAAATTATCAGCAATAACCTGAGTAAAATTAGAGTCTATATGGCCAAAAGTATGTGGATACCAGACCATCACACCCATACAGTATATGGGAACTCACTAAACAGTTACTATAAAGTTGGAAACACAATTGTTTATAATGTCTTTGTATGCTGTAGCATTAAGATTCCCTTTCACTGGAACAACCATAGTTTGGCATGGTTGGTTTGGAAGAAACTGAGTGACCTGCATTGAACCCTGATCTCACCTGAACACCTTTGGGATGAATTGGAATGATGGCTGTGGCTTTCTTACCCAACATCAGTGCTGGACTTCTTGTGCTCTTATGGTTGAATGGACAAAAATCCATAGTGGAAAGCTGTCTGTGGCAGCGGGGGTGTGGTTGAGCATCAGATGTGGACAGTGAGGAGTTGGGTAGAACTGGCAGGTAAAATGATGAGTTTGTGTTTGACACCTGCGTTGGATTACTGGCCATTTAAACTTGTGTGTTTTTCTATATTATTGCAGAGTGAAGTCAGTAGAGAGCGAGAGAGAGAGTTGAGCTACTAAGCACCATGTTATGTGTGTGTGTGTGTGTGCGCGCGCGAGTGTGAGTTACAGTTAAAGTCACAGAAAAGTGAAAAGGAAAATAAAAAGGCACCTTGAGTTGTCAAGCCTGTCTCCCATTTCCTCATTCCCCCATGTATGAGAGTGTTGCACTGGTGCCAAAACTCAGGACTGAGCAAAAGCACCATCATGGAGTCCACAGCAGTTATTGAGACCCTTGTCAGCAACCACTAAGCCCAGCATCGAGCCCTCGTCAGGCTGTGTGTAGATTAGGAGTGGTACTTCCAGGCTCTGCTCCTAGCCCAGGCAGAGGACTGGCAGGTGATCCACAGCTTGGTCCAGCTAGCGGGTACTCCAGCAACTGCTTAAGATGGGACAGCAGGATGATCCAGAAGCGTTTGGGTGGCACGGTGGTGTAGTGGTTAGCACTGTCGCCTCACAGCAAGAAGGTTCCAGGTTCGAGCCCAGTGGCCAACGGGGGCCTTTCTGTGTGGAGTTTGCATGTTTTCCCTGTGTCTGCATGGGTTTACTCTGGGTGCTCTGGTTTCCCCCACAGTTCAAAGACATGCGGTAACATGGGTTAACATGGGGCAGCCTTGGGCTGAAGTGCCCTTGAGCAAGGCACCTTAACCCTCCAACTGCTCCCTGGGCACTGTAGTATAGCTGCCCACTGCTGTGTGTGTGTGTGTGTGTGTGTGTGTGTGTGTGTGTGTACTCACTGCTCACTTGTATGTGTGCATGCGTATGTTCTCTGCTTCAAATGAGTTAAATGCAGAGGATGAATTTCACTGTACTTGAGTGTGCATGTGATAAAAGTGTTATTTGTGGAGGTGTTTTGAGCATGTCACTGAAGCGTGCTCATGGCCAACCTCACAGTGGGCAGTCCGTCTATTGCCACTCCTGTCAGGGAAGCCCAAGAAGTTCCCAGCCACTAACCTGCTGGAGTATCCGGACCTGAAGCAGGCGATTCTGCAGCAGGTTGGCTGCACACCTGAACATCACCAGCACTTCTGCATGCTGTCATACAGCAAGATTGGTCACCCATTCACCTTCATCCAACATTTCTGAGACACCTGCCATCGGTGGCTGCTGACTGGAGAGGACATTGCT
Source organism: Neoarius graeffei (assembly GCF_027579695.1). NCBI lineage: Eukaryota > Metazoa > Chordata > Actinopteri > Siluriformes > Ariidae > Neoarius > Neoarius graeffei. Next base: position 56,487,709 of record NC_083576.1, read on the forward strand.
GAGGACCTCATCAACTGAGTGGCATTGGAGCAGTTTGTCTTTTGCCTGCCGAAAGGAATGATGGCCTGGGTTCAGTGCCACTGCATGGCATTGCTGGAGGAGGCAGTCCAGCCAAAGCCCACTCCCTGAACCCATGTATCTCCCCATTTCCCCCTCATTCCCTTGTACCTTGGTGCCAAATACCTCTCTCTCTCTCTCTCTCTCTCTCTCTCTCTCTCTCTCTCCCCAGGTGAAACCATCTGTGCTCACCAAGACTGGGAGAAGGCTCTGGTAGGTCTGTAGGCATGGCATAGCAGGAAAGACAGGCATTTCCAGGATCAACATCCCCTCAAGGAGGCAGGGATTCTGATTCACATTCCTTATGCACCTCAGGTTTCCTCCGATTGAGCAGTAGCGTACCAAGTGGTGGTAAGCATTCAGTGGGGTACACATCAGGCTTTGGTGTACTTGGGTTGTAATCAGACCTCAGTTCATTAAAGCCTGATTCAATGCAGGGCATTTGGAAGTGCACAATTGGTGAAGCTGAGGTGTGTAGATGGGGATATTCATGAGTATCTGCTGGTGTCTGTCACTATCCAGTTCAGGGATGAAAAGCATAGTGTGGAGGCAGCAGTTAATCCTTGCCTCACCCATCCACTAATCTTGGGGACAAAATGGCTAGGGTTTAAAATGTTAATAAAGCATTTGTTTGTGGATGGGTCCTGTTGTTGTGCACCTTGGGGGAGTTTTGGTGCACCGTTATCTGGGGAGGTGGTCCCACAGCTGTCTACATCAGCTATGTGTCATAGGGACATGAAGAGTGGGAAGGGCTTTGACCAAGTAAGAGTAATCAGTGGTCAAAACCTCCAGCTTAACATTGCACTCTCCTACCTGTACTTTTCAGTTATGAAAGATGAGTTATATCAAGTAACCTAGGACCTCAAACAGGAGAGGAAATGACTGCTGGTCCTGAAGAGCTGTTGTGAACTTTTATTCCATGCTCATCAAAATCCCATGGCAGGGCATTTAGGTCTGGATAAAACACTGAACTGATTCATGTTCCACTTCTATTGGCTGGGCATTCACGACAATGTATGCAGGTGGTGCGCAGCATGTCATGAACGTCAGCTGGTGAATCCACCAGCCACTCCAAAAGCACCATTGTGCCCTTTACCTTTGGTCTTAGTGGAAGCAGTTACTCTACACATTTCTGCATGCAGTGTTGCAGAAGCACTCTTCTGCATTATGTCCCGAGTCGGGATCTCAAAAGAAATCCTGATTGACCAAGGCATAACGTTTGTCACGCACACGTCATGAACTGTATGAATTACTGGGGATTAAATCAATTTGCACCAGTGTTTACCATCCGTAAACAGATGGGCTGGTCAAATGATTTAATCAAATGTTTAGACTGCATAGGAAGCAATTTTTTTGGACATATTTCAATAAACATACTGTTGAAACATACAGCTGCAAAGTTTGAGATGACAGTAATAAAGACTGACATTTTTATGAGGCAAAGAAGTTTTGAGGGTTTGCTAAAAATTGGCCGTTCATAACTTGCAGCCAAACCATATCATACAAGACCGCCATGACGTCTCGTTGGTTGCAAACATACCATCACATACTGCATTTCACTATGCCGGACAGTAAATGCAAAAAAGAGGAGGTCGATATTGTGTCATTGGGGCACAAAATAATGTTAGTTGTATGAACATAACTTTTACCCCTGGTATAAGGGCCTGGTCCCACAACATTGATACCTATAACTATATCTATAGCTACAACTATGACTATACCTATGCCTGAATTCAGCTCCAGTCTGGAGTAGTCACATCACAACTATACCGGTAATCCCGACTATAATATCGGTTGGCCCTGCCGCTCAGGTAAATAAATGCATGCAACTTAGGAATAGTCATGGAAGTTTTTTCCAAGTAGTAGCACATTATTCCGGGTCATACTATACAGCTTGGACTTCAAAACAACCCATGCGCATACTCCAGCGGTTGACAAAATATGCATAGGTCACAGACTATGGAAATATAATAAAAAAGGATACAAAATACAGAGTGGTTACAGATTTTAATACAGATGCATCATGGATGTTGTTAATTTATGGATTGGTCACAGACTTTTCAGTATATTACAGATTGGTTACCGATTTCATACGGATGATATGTCATGGATAAAAATTAAGAAGTCAAAAACAATTAAATGTTTGGACTACTGAAGTTCATAATTAAAATTCTTGCCTGCATTTATGTTTGCTTAATTAATTTACTATCGATATTTCATGGAGAATCCTATATCCATGAATAAAAGATCCGTGCTTTGTATTTTTTAAATTTTTTTATTTTCTGTGAATTTGTATTCCATGACTTCATGCAACAAGGATATACAAAGATGTCTGGGAAAAATAGCACATTCTCAGACAACATCCATGTAAACAATTACCTGATTGGTCAGATGTTTTATCGGCTCAGGTCCAAGCCTGGGAAAAATTGCTCCAGAAGCAATCTCACTGATACCGATAAACCCAGGCCTGGGCTATAGGTTTCATTATCGGTCTGGTGTGACCACCAACCACATAAACTGCAGGGGATTTATTTATAGCGATCATTATAGTTGTTATAATTGTCGGTATAGACCCCTTCGCAGTAAACGTAATTCATATGTAAGCGGAAATTGCGCGCGCAGCCTGGACCCAAAAAAGACTCAGAAATGCCTAGTTGTTGTGTTGTCGGGTGTCAGAATCGTAGCAGTGATGGGGTTAAAATGTTCAGAATTCCAGCAGGATCTCACCCATTCCAAAAAAATCGCCGACGTCTATGACTACAAGCCATCAAACGTGTAGACTGGGGTGAAAGCACCATCAAAAATGCGCGGGTTTGCAGCGCCCACTTCATCACAGGTAAGATCAGGCTATTTATTAAATCTTTCTTTTTTATTCTTTCTAGTCTTCGTTTATTGATGTAGCAAAATACTTTGGTAACGTTTGTCTGATTAGCTGGGTCATAGTTACACAATGTAATGAATATTGTTAGCATGTTAACTTGGGTCTCGCTTGACTCAAGCAGTCCAGATTTTGTGCCATCATTATTTGTGTATGCCGAAAATCACAATTTTAAAGCAAGGATGGAAAGGTAAAATTGTGTGCCCTCACTCTAAATGCCAACTTATGTTGACTGCTCTAACCTAGCTCCCGTCCCGTTCAGTTTCATTTCTGCTCTCTGCCTCTCGCTTTTTACGCAGCTCTGATTTCTCTTAGCTGCACTCTTTACACTAGGGTGGCCAGACGTCCGGCTTTAGGCCGGACTGTCCGTCTTTTCAATGTCTTGTCCGGCGTCCGGCACAGCATCAAGCCGGACGCACATTTGGCCTCCTTTTAGAGACGATGAGCGGAATTATATAATATTGACTTGCCAGACTGGAAGAGCAGAGTTCTAGAATAACATTTTGTAGGGAAACTGCAGATCTGTGGTGCACACTAGTAATCTACAATAAAGAGTCTATGGCTCGATGTTTTTTGGCATGCAATGCGAACTCCGCACCGCGAGGCGTTGCGTTCTAGAACGCGTTGCGCTCTATCCTTTGATGATCTTCCTGGCGCGTGCCTTGTTGGCTACTTCAAAGAGTCTGACTGTTCTCTCTCTCTCTCTCTCTCTCTCTCTCTCTCTCTCTCTCTCACACACACACACACACACCTACGAATTCTGAAGACACTGAAAGACTGAAGCATGATATACTGTTTTAAAACGTTTTATAATGTTGCTGGTTATGTTGCCTATTTGTTCTTTGAAAATCTACAAATGTTGCGCTTTTTGGTACTCAGCACCTTAAGTATAATTTCAGTGGTTTGTTAACTCCACAATGTTTTTAATAAATACAAATATGGTGTTCTAGCCAATTAAGAGCTAATACATGAATTATAATAAATACTATGAATGCTTTAAAACGTTTTATAATGTTGCTGGTTATGTTGCCTATTTGTTCTTTGAGAATCTACAAATGTTGTGCTTTTTGGTACTCAGCACCTTAAGTATAATTTCAGTGGTTTGTTAACTCCACAATGTTTTTAATAAATATAAATACTGTGTGTTCTAGCCAATCATAATCTTTAACCCTACAAAATTGCGATGCTGATTTCACCAAACTTGAGTGACTTGCATAAAAATAATCCATTCTCAATCTTGCCACTGTGGTTTACATAAAAATTTGAGGGCTATGAATCAGATGGGATTTGCCATTATTCACCCTAAAATTGATTAGAATGCAGGAAATTGCATCTAAGAAATACAAAATTTTCTGGGGGAGGGCCCCCAGACCCCCCATCCAAATAATGTCCTCCTTTTTGGTGTTATGGAAATGGTCACCCTACTTTACACTATCATTCCTTTCATGCCATTACCTCCTGCAAATTGCTGTTTAGTGTTGGTATTTGCTGTTGTAACTAAAGCCACATTGCCATCACATCACTGGCATAATTTGATTAAAACAAAATGAATATGAATGTCCCATTGTTAATCAAGTTGTACATGCCTGCACATAACAATCATATGCGTCTAAAGACTTGTAGGCACGAAGTTTTTCGTGGGTGTACACTGAAGTCTTGTCAATAAGGTACGAGTATATATCTGCCCATTGTATACCAGGGAACTTACTAACATTGTCCGTCCACTCTTTAATTAAATGTGGATCCAGTAGGCGATGTCCACTTGTTAGAGTTAACTTATTTATGTAGCATTCTCGATCTTGTAACGACAATTGTTTGGCATAATCTGACAGCTCATAATGCCGGTCTATGGGCAGCGCCATTGTTTCTGGGTCCAGGCTGCGCGTGCATCCTGGCAACGGTCGGTTTGTTTACAAACATGCAAAGGGGTCTATAGTGGGACTGGGCCTTAAGGATGCATCAGTTCCCTGGGCCTTGATGGTTGATGAAAATAAACTACAGACTGCCCTGCAAAAAAGGGTCTTTACAAACCAGAGACTTTGTCATGATAAAACCACCAGAAATCATCCGTGAATGCCAAAAAAAGACAAGTCAGCTTATGCACCAAAATGTTATATTTTACATAAATAGCAAGTGAACAGGCTGTATGGTGGTGCAGTGGTTAGCACTGTTGCCTCACAGCAAGAAGATTCCAGGTTTGAACCTCACGGCTGATGGGGGGCCTTTCTGTGTGGAGTTTGCATGTTGTCCCTGTGTCTGCGTGGGTTTCCTCTGGGTGCTCTGGTTTCCCCCACAGTCCAAAGACATGCAGGTTAGGTTAACTGACTACTCTAAATTGCACATAGGTGTGAATGTGTGTGTGAAAGGTTGAGAGGAGAAAACCTCTATAATAATCCAATAGAAGGCAATGGGAAACCACTACTGTAATATTCCCTAGAAATTTCGATGGCTGGAAGAAAAGCCATCAGAGCAGCCAGGTCACTGTAGTGATCTGTAGTGTAGTGGTCTATTAGCAAATGTGTGTGTGTGATTTTATATATATATATATATATATATATATATATATATATATATATATATATAATTTATTTATTTTTTACTCTGAGGTAGTAGCCACAAAAATGAAGTGTAATCCAAAAATGAACAATTTAAAAATCACAGAAGTAAAATATACTGTCTGTACTTTACATTATTCTACTCTTACCTCTTACAGTTTTTGAAACCGAAACTTCCAAACCAAGGCTGACATACACACGCTGTCACCATGACCAAAACTCTTATTTCCCGGAAAAGGCCTGGTGCTAGAGCTCAGTGGTCTCAATACTCTTTTTGGCAACTTCCCGTAACAACTTGGAAGTGCGTCACATCTACATCACATATGGGACCACTGGCCGAAGAAGGCGAGGAAAGGGGGACAACCTGGAGTATATTTTAAAATAGGAACACACTTTCCCTCGGTAATAAGCATAAACATGTCTGAAAGCGATTTCTTTAGTCTAGTCCATTTATTTCGAATGGTGAACTGAATTGTATACGCTCACTGGTCATTTTAATAGGAACACCTGTATGCGCATGTGCTATTATTACACTCATTCTTATAACACGATGACATAGTGGCTACAGCCTCTATGAGGCAGTAGCCACTAAAATGAAATTCAGTATGTTCTTGACCTGAGAGCAAAACTCCACAGACTGAGAGAGACAGCCCAGGAGAATTTGCTTTTGATGCAAGAACAGCAATCCCAGCTGTATAATAGGGCGGCACAGCTACATGAATTTGCACATGGAGATAACGTGCTCATTTTACTACCCACATCAAACACTAAATTACTTGCGAAGTGGCAAGGGCCCTTTGAGGTCCCACAATGAGTTGGGGAAGTCAGCTATGAGGTCAGATGAATGGATAGAAGCAATGCACTTCAAATTTACCAACTCAATTTCCTGAAACCATGGTGAGAGGAGGTTCTTGTGACTCTGGTGACGGTGGTCCCTGGAAGGGAGAAGCTGGGACCAGAGGCAAATCTAAAAAACAAACAAAAAAAAGTGTGGCCCAATTCACCTTGGTCCCCTGTGGAGACAACCTTTTGTTGTCCCAGAAAGCACAGGTTGCAGGAGGAATTCTGCGAGGTGTTTTTGCCCATTCCTGGTCACACTAACCTCATAGAGCATCACATTGAGACTCCTCCATGGGTGGTGGTGTGCAGCAGGGGCGCAGATAGGATTTTTGAGCTGGGGGGACTGAAAACAGTTGAGCTCTTTAGAGAAGCTATAAAACTGACCTTCCTTTGAGCAGATTGAGTTTCTGGAGCATCACATTTGTGGGGTCGATTAAATGCTCAAAATGGCCAGAAAAACGTCTTGACTATATTTTCTATTCATTTTACAACTTAGGGTGGTAAATAAAAGTGTGACTTTTCATGGAAAACACAAAATTGTCTGGGTGACCCCAAACTTTTGAACGGTAGTGTGTATACATGTTATTTCACCTCCCTCACTGCCATCACCAGGAACTACCTGCAGGCCAGGACAATGATAACATTTTAACATAGCCTATGGAAATCCAAAGTTTACACATTATCATCACGCACAGAAATTGCAAAACTAGTTTTAAAACCACTAAGTTCCAACTGTTAAACATAGCGAGAGGCTGGGCTATGTGTGTGTGTGTAAAGTGTAAACCAGTGCATCCTGACTTTCTAACTATGCCTGTGTGTTGCGTGAGCGGCAGTCAGTCAACAACTCTTCGCAAAGTTTCCTTATGAAACAATATGCTCGCTGAAATTATGGCAGGGAACGCCAGATTAAACATTAAAACTGCCTTCTGAGCACTGTATCTACAGGCTGCCACCGAAAGAAGGAGGCTACCAGAAAGGTATCTCTACTCCGTACGATTTTACTTTCACTACGACATTACTTTGAACAGACTATCAAAAAATTGCAAGGTGATATGATAAAGTAAGGCACAGTTTACTTACAGTCGTTTTTTTTTTTTTTGAAAAAATGATGCAATCGTTTTCTGCCTTTTGGCACCCTTCATCATGCCATGTTGGGGTCCTGAACTAGGAGGCGCTGTCCCCGATATGCCTGTCAAACTTGTGGGTAACCATAGCAACCAAGCTCGAGCTCGCAACCTGTGCAGTCTGCGCAGTTGCAACTGTCTGTACTGCTGTGCACCTCAATAAACCGAATGGTAATTAGTCTTTTGATTTTTCCGTGAGGTTTGCCTTATGCAAAGAAAGACAGCATAGACGTTTTTTCCTCCCTATAAGTGGGGGGGACCGAACGAGGTGAATTTAAATCTGGGTGGGACGAATCCCCCCCGTCCCCCCCTCTATCTGCGCCCGTGGTGTGCAGCCACCCATATCAGTTCCCTAAATGCAAAAAAAAAAAAATGCAGTTCGGATTGAACTCAAGGCTCTGCTTGACATGGGGGCAATTGAGGAGTCATGCAGTGACTGGAGCAGCCCGCTGGTTTTGTTCTCCAAAACCGATAGGTCGGTCAAATTCTGTGTACACTTTAGGAAAGTCAGTGCGGTGTCTAAATTTGACGCATATCCGATGCCTTGCATTGATGAACTACTCGATTGGTTAAGTGTAGCTCACTTTTATTGGACACTGGATCTGACAAAGGGGTATTGGGAGATTCCCTTGACACCATTATCCCACAAAAAACAGCCTTTTTTCACTCTGTCACACCAGTTTGTCACCCTTCTGTTTGGGTTGTTTCAGCGTCTCATAGACTGACTCCTCTGCCCACACAGTGCGTATGCTGCTGCCTATTTAGATCACATTGTTTTTGACAGTAATGATTGGCAGTGGCATTTACAACATCTCAGGGCTGTCTTGAGACCACTGAGACACATGGGACTCGCAGCAAACCCAAGGAAGTGTGCAATTTGGCGGGTCAAAGTTACGGCATCATGGCTTTAATTTGGGTCATGGGCAGGTGTGTCCTCAAATTGATAAGACTTCAGCGATTGTGGCCTACCCAAGACCAAAAAGGGGGGAGGCAGTTCCTGGGGCTGGCTGGCTATTATAAGCGGTTTGTACCTAATTTTTCAGATATCACCAGTCCGCTGACTGACCTCACTATAAAGAGTGCACCATATCTTGTCCAGTGGACGAAGCCATGTGAACAGGCTTTTGTCCAGGTTAAAGCAGTTTTGTGTGGGGGCCCGCTGTTCCATTCTTCTGACATTTCTCTCCTTTTTGTCTTGTAGACTGATGCATTAGACAGAGGGCTGGGGGACATTTTGTCCCACGTGGTGGAGGGAGAGGAGCACCCTGTACTGTACATCAGCCACATGCGCACAGTGCGAGAAACAGTACAAGCACGATTTATTGAAGATTCTTCAGATTCCTCAGATAGTAGTACATCTGACTGTGATAGTCCTGAAATTGGAGTGTGTGTACATGCTACTGCTATACACGTAGAACCGTATCAGTTCGAACCATCGGAAAGTGAATCTGATAGTAACACATTGGCCACGGAGGCCCCCACCTTTCAAAATAAAGCCAGAGAACAAAGCCTCTAGAGAATTGGATGGAATTGAACTGACAGTCTCGTGACTCTCATTAAAATGGGATAGGCATTATAACTTATGCAACATAGATGTACATGCATGCATCTTCACTGATAAAACGTAAAAGGCTAATTAAATAATCAGATGAACTGAGACAATCACATTCTGAAGCAAATTAAATAATCTTATACTGGTAACTTAAATACACAATACAAATTACATGTATTAATCTAAATGCAGGTAAACATGTGTTTTTGTTATGTAACCAAATGAGTCACATCTTACCCATCTGTGTTCTTGCTTCTTGAAGGCCAAGCATGTGCCAATTGTTTTGAAACAATCTGACTTTCAGTTCTTCGTTCATTTGCTTCTTCCACATAAGGGTGAGATATTGCTGCTGAGGCAAGCATATCCAGCGGGGGGGAAGCATATCTAGCAGAGAAATCTGACGACTGGTCCACTCATTCTCCATTTTCTCCATACTGAGTACTCCGCCATTACTGCTCAGCTCACACTCCGGGAGAACCGGTGCAACTGAACTTACTTTCCTTTTCTTGTAGTTTTCTTTTCCTTTAATTGTTGGTACTGCACCCTCTTTCAATACGGGCTTATAGCCAACACTCCTCAACAGATCAGAGGTTTTGTACAAGTCATCAGTAAAATGTGCAGAGCAGAGGAGAGACCACTTTGTAGGTGCCCAATCCATGAATTTCTCGCAAAACACATCCAAATCTTTGCAGTTTGAACATTCTTGAGCCATGAATGCAACATAAATCCACCTTCTGTCATGTTGCTGCACCGGACAAAAACACATCTACGTGGCATGGTGATAAATTAGCTCAAAATGGAGGATCGAAGTTGCAGTCAGCTCTGTGTTTTAGTATAGCGGAAATGGCAATGAGACTGATCGCCTTCCTGCTGTGACGTCACAGAGGCCAAGGTCATTCACTCAGACCGCTACCTATACGAATCACTTTAATCCGTAAAAATTACTATATTAGATTTATTGTTAACATTTAAAACTATTCCTATGCCATTCTTGAGGTCTTAAGGCATTTATAAACAAAAAGTGAGGCCATGGTTCTAAGTATCTCCTTTAAGTATCCACATACATTTGGCCAAATAGTATTAACGGGGGGAAAAAAAAATCCCAGATTTTCATTGTGGTCTCAGACCTTTGGACATCATTGCAGATTCAAATGAAGGTTTAAAAAAATTAACCAAGGATGTTATGTTTCCCAGTTATCAACAAACTGTTCATGCATACTCATACAGCAATAGAGAATAGCAAGAAGCAACACTAGTAAGATTGTCAATAATGTGGGTGTGTAGGCTAATATCTAGGTGTTACTCGTTTTCACAAGCCAAGCAGATCTTGATGGGAAAATCACGTTGTAGACGTTCGTAGGAGGGGGAGGAGCACAGAAAGACGGCAGGCCAGAATAAATTTCCATAACTCTTTTATTTTGGCTCTTTTCAGATCCAAAAATACTCTCTTCCATACATATACACACACCCACACCCAAGTATCTGGTTCAGGAGAGAGCCCTCTTCCTCTGCTCTCTCTTTATATAGGGCGCGGTCACTGGGAAGACACACAAACACAGGTTAATTGACATCAGGTGTAGTGATTCTGCCACTTACCTTCCCTGACTCCGCCCTCCTGTCACAGACCGGCGCTTGACCACACCCCCGCTGCCACACGTCTTAAATTATTCCTGTCCAAATATGTTGTTTTGATTGTAAATACTTGACACTGAGAGAGAAATGTGTTTGAATTTCTCATGAACATTGTCTTAAACCTGTTCCCAAAGGAGTTTTTCATTGTCAATTTTTATTTATTTATGTTTTTGGGAGTGGGGGCTCTCAAGACATAAACGGTGAAAGTATACCCAAACAAAAAAGAGTTTTAGATACTACAACAAAATAATTATTTTGCCCAATTGAGTCTGTTAGTTTCTGTACCCTTTCATTTAATCAAATGAAGGATCTGATGTAAAAGTCCAGATGTGAGATTTTATCATGTGCACTACATACGTGTGAGAATGCTAATTATCTTCTCTTCCTGCATTGCTTAGGTTGCCGTACTTGAAAAATTAAGCTCTCTCCGCCACCCACTTCTCATTGTGTTTACTCAGCTAAATCTGGGTCAGTCTGATGGGAATGGTCTTGTGATTAGAGCTTGCTCCTGTACAGAAACTGCCTCATCGCTGAAATGATTGATTACTGCAAGTAATAAGCAGATTATTCTCCACTACCACAGTGCTCTCTTCATAACTTCATTTTTACTGTCGCCCTTTTATTTTAGCTTTTTAGTTTAACTTAATTAGGCATCTACAGGCTTGCTCCATACATCTCATTATACTTGGTACATAGACAATAAAATCTTGAATCTTTTTGCTTCTGTTGGCCAGAAAATGTTTTGCTGCAGACTGCAGAAATGCAAAATTTGTGTAAATTTGTTAGTATAGTGCCACAAGGCTAAGAAACTTGAAATGACATTTCCTTGCAAGGTAACGAGATTTGTTTATATAAATATTCAGTACTGCAGATACAAAACATCTTTAACCAACTGTAATGAGTAGAATAGCACTTCTGATTTCCTGCATATCTTCTGCATTAACAGAATAGTTTCTTTGCTCAGCGGCCTCATGTTCGTGCTGTACATGATGTTGGTAAGTGTGTGTGTTTCTGCTGCAGTCTTTGCAGGTATAAAGTGCATATGTGATGGAGACTAGAGAGGATACCGCATATCAATGGGCTGCTGCATGTCACCCTCTCTGCTAATCATTTCCCTTTTTTATGACATTACGTGATTTATGAGAGGGGCACGTCTCCAGGGCTGAACTTATGAAGGCCGCAGTGCGTCAGTCCCTCTGCCTTGCTCTCTCTCTCGCTTACAAACAAAAATGTATGCGCACACAGTCCAAGTACACCAGCTGTGTGTAATGAATCATCCACTTGTCATTTTTGCCATTGTTATGTGCAAAATTTCAACTTCTGCCCTTACCATAAAATAAACTGTATTCTGTAACTATCGTAATATTTATTGTATTCTGTCTGCTACAGTGGTATTTTAAATATACAAATATGTATTATGTTGTAACGTGGCCAAACTCCCTGCTTTATCAACACATTTTTTGTTTGCTTGTTTTGCTTGTTTGTTTGTTTGTTTTCTTTGGGCTTGTTAGACATGCAGTTGCTGACCAACAAAAATGTTCTGGCATGTCACCAAAGTGGAGCAGTTTTAATTTTGGGATTGTCAGGACTTTTGGCTGCTTCCCATAAAGATTTTTTAAACAAAGGTTACAGCTTTTATTTCACAAAACAAACAAACAAACAAAAAAATCAAATACAGAAGTTAAGGTTTGATTTTAATATATGTTTAAATCATTCTATCATGCATTTATCTCACAAAAGTCAACAGAAGTAGGAAAACTTCATGCATGTGAAAGAAACCAATTGCACCATTTAGGCATCTTTCCTTTTCAGTGCTCAGCAGTTTTAAAGAAAGTCCATTATTAAAGAAGTGAATAAAACAAAATCCTCCCTTATGTCTTTATTAATCTGCCACACCGAGTAAGGCAGAACCATTATTCATACACACTGATATGCACATACATGCAGTCTTTTGCATAGCTATACACACACTCACTCCTCTGTCCTTTTCTCCTCTTTTTTAATATAAATGTATTATTCAAATTTTTCAGTTCTTTCTGGCTTGTGGGAGAAAACTGTTGGTGTGGTCCGTGAAGTCTGGTAGAAATTTACATATCACAGCTGTTGATTACTTACTTCCATCAAAATGTGTGACAAATGAAAAGAAAGTGTTGTTGGAAAGGCCAGAAAAGACTAGAGCAAAATCAGTACATGGTAGCACACCAAGCGTAATGGTGTCATTGTCTCTGATTGGCTGGTCTTGCTTACTGCAGTCAGGATGGGGAAAAAAGCCTTGTTTTCTGGCATGACAGTTTTATAAACTGAAAGTATTAATAAGGGAGACACATTGGCACAGCGGATAGCATTGCTTCTTCACAGCTCCAGGGTCCTGCTTTGATCCTGAGTTTGGGTTATACTGGCAGTGCAGAGTTTGGTATGCTCTCTCCATGTATTCATGGGTTTCCTCAGGGTTCTCCAGTTTCCTCCCACTATCCAAAAATGTACAGTTTGGCACACTGGCTCCCACAACTTTCCCTTAGGCATGAGCAAGTGTGTGTGTGTGTGCATGGCTTCCCATCTGTCATTAATTCTCACACATTGCAGCATGTTCCTGGGAATTGATCTGGATCCCCTCAATAAAGTGATTACTGAAGGTGGATGACTGGATGGATGAATGAAAGTCCTAATAAATGATCTCATCTCATTTTCTCTAGCCGCTTTATCCTGTTCTACAGGGTCGCAGGCAAGCTGGAGCCTATCTCAGCTAACTATGGGCGAAAGGCGGGGTACACCCTGGACAAGTCGCCAGGTCATCACAGGGCTGACACATAGTCACAGACAACCATTCACACTCACATTCACACCCTACAGTCAATTTGGAGTCACCAGTTAACCTAACCTACATGTCTTTGGACTGTGGGGGAAACCGGAGCATCCGGAGGAAACCCACACGGACACAGGGAGAACATGCAAACTCTGCACAGAAAGGCCCTCGCCGGCCATGGGGCTCGAACCCGGACCTTCTTGCTGTGAGGTGACAGCGCTAACCACTACACCACCGTGCCGCCCCTAATAAATGATAATTTTTCTTAAATTAAAAATTTTGTGCAATCACTGCACAGTGTGTATAAATTACACTTGCAGGAGAATAAAAATGACTTAATACTAATAATTTAACTTTACCTATAGACAGCCTGAATAAAGTGAAAATGTCTAAATTTCACACCAGTGACAGATTTACCATTAAGAGCCTTGATGTGTGAGGGTGCCATAATGAGTGCAGCAGTAAAGAGTAGGGCTGTCCATCCAGGTCCACAGACAATCATGTATACAGGTGGAACTGTATTCAGTTCCATTATTACACTGATTGCTGCACTATTTTCACTGTCACCTTGACTGTTTGTGCTTTTCTGTCTACATTAGTATGATTCAATGGGTGAGTGAGAGAGACTGCATCTATGATTGAACAGTATGGTTTTAATTAGCATTGCTCTATATCACTTAGCATCCCTTGCAACTCACTCACCCACCCACCATCCCTTCAGTCCTCTATTTTTCCATTGTGTTCTATGAAAACAGTAAATGTTCAATCTGAAAGGGTCCTCTCAGAAGCAGTAATAATTAGCAGTAATGTAGATAGAGGGGTGGTGGGCAGTAATGATCCCATTAGGTCCTGCAATTAAAGCTTTGGTGCAATCCATTCATTTATAGTCTGCCTGGTGATCAATGTGTGAAATTAAACTTTCATAATCAACGCTCAATAGATGACTCCACATTTGAGAGAGACTTCTGGGATTCATATACTGAGATTGGGGCTTCAACATAACAGCATTATTCATATCATTATTACATTAGTGGATGTGATCGTCATAACTCTAGCTGTCAGGGCCATAACTCTTGCTTTAGACACATGGATTAATGGGAAGATGTGTACCTTTATGCTCATTCAACTTTTCTTGAACATAAAACAGTTGGTTTGGAGGCGTAGTAATTAGTGCAATTATGGTATTCAGTTCCATTATTACACTGATTGCTGCACTATTTTCACTGTCACCTTGACTGTTTGTGCTTTTCTGTCTACATTGGTATGATTCAATGGGTTATTATCATATGAAATTCCTTTGTTTTATCTTGATTCGATTATATTGCCTATTTTCAGCATTTTCCCATTACTTGAATGTATTACTGTGTCATAGCTGCATAATCTTGCATTGTTACCTCCCATTCTATCCCCACACAGTCTTAGGTTTCCCCTTAATCTCCTGCTCCATGAAGGAAAGGCTGGTTTGGCTCTGGATTAGCTTTCTTTGCACATAGACTAACTGAGCTAATCTTTCCTTTATTAGGTATTAGTTACACACACACACACACACACACACACACACACACACACACACACACACTATACCACTAAAGTCAGGTCTGCATTTTTACCTTACTATGTGTTATATGGTGCATTATTTGATATAAATATATATACCATCTTTAATTTAGGCAGGAATTATTTGTCCTGGTACAAAAATATATATGGAAATATGCTTTGCTTGATTTATACAATCTATGATAATGAAGGATCTCTGAGGTTTCACCACTATCTTTCAGAGGAGACTTTCTGTCCACCCCCAATCCTCAGGTGGAAGTCCTGACTGATCAGTAGTTGTTTCTGCAGTGTGATTCATGTTTCTGACTCCAGGCTATTGTATCTGCTTTCACACTACTTTGGCCTGCATAATGTGAGCTACTATTCGTCTCCATAAGGCCTTTATTATTCAAGCCAGGCAGCACAGAGAGTGGAGATGGAGATCAGGAGGGCTGGGGAGAAACCTAGAGCAATATGAAATTCAAAGAATGAATAAGAGGGCAGAAATATGTGCATGACAGAGTTTCATAGAGAGTAAGAAAAAGATAAAATGAGATGTAATGGATTTTTCTCACTACATATTCAAAAACATGATCTACGTGAAAAAATGAATCCAATGACCAGATGAATAATTTGCACTGAGAGGATTAATTGGTTTTACATTGACAAAAAAAGTTAACAGAACAAAAATAACATAAGGACATGATCAACAATGAAAATAAAGGTAGACCTTGTCCAGAGCCTTGAGGTACAGATCCTTGGGGAACACCTTAAAGCATATACGCAGAGCCATGGCCTCACTTTCATTTATAAAATGCCTTGAGACCTCAAGACTGGCATAGGAATAGTTTTAAGCATGAACAATAAATCTAATATTGTAATTTTTACGATTAAAGTCATTTATATAGGTAGCGGTCTAAGTGAATGACCCTGACGTCCGTAACATCACAGCAGGAAGTCTATCGGTCTCATCACCATTTCCGCTATACTAAAACGCAGTGCTGACTGCAACTCCGATCCTCCATTTTGAACTAATTTATCGCCATGCCATGTAGATGTGTTTTTGGCCAGTGCAGCAACATGACAGAAGGTGGATTTACGTTGCAGTCATGGTCCAAGAATGTTCAAACTGCAAAGATTTGGACGCATTTTGCGAGAAGTTCATGGGCACATTGGGCGCCTACGAAGTGGTCTCTCCTCTGCTCTGTACATTTTACTGAAGACCCGTACGAGACCTCTGATCTGTTGAGGAGTGTTGGCTATAAGCCCGTATTGAAAGAGGGTGCAGTACCAACAATTAAAGAAAAAGAAAACTACAAGAAAAGGAAAGTAAGTTCAGTTGCACCAGTCCTCCCGGAGTGAGCCGAGGGTTGTTGCTAAAACCCAGGACGGAAAGGGACAGGACATATCGCTCGAGCAGTGACCAACCTGCAGTTGATGCTAAAACTGGTGACATCCCATTCCGTCCCAGGTTTTAGTAATTGCCTGAGCCCAGCAGTAATGGCAGAGTACACAGTATGAAGAAAAGTGAATGAGTGGAGCAGCTGTCTGATTTCTAAACTGGATATCGCTACCATCTCTCCCTTACATGGAAGAAGTGAATGAACGGAGAACTGAACAAACAACTGAAAGTCAGATTGTTTCAAAAACAATCGGCCTTCAAGAAGTGAGAGCACAGATGGGTAAGCTCTGACTCTCATTTGGATAAAAAAACATTGTTTACCTGCGTTTAGATGAATACATGTAACTTGTATTGTGTATTTAAATTACTGGTATTAGATTATTTAATTTGCTTCAGAATGTGATTGTCTCAGTTCATCTGATTATTTAATTAGCCTTTTACATTTTATCAGTGAAAATGCATGCATGTACATGTATGTTGCGTAAGTTATAACACCTATCCTGTTTTAATGAGAGTCAGCCCACAATCAATGAAGTCAAATCAGTCTTAGTTGAGCAAGTCAGTAACGGTATTTCTTAATTTCACCGTAAATTTTTATTTATATGACTTTGGTCTATAGCAGTCAAAGGCCTCGGCCTTAAAACTGGTTCCTGCTGTGACGTCACGCACTCGGCTGGCTGGCTCAGCAGGGCAGCTTGAATGCCGACTTTGCACTCGATTTTAACTCTCAAAAATATATTTTTTTTTTATTTCCATTTATGCAGCATACAAGAGTCAAGGATGGAGATACTATCCACTCAGAAATGTATTTAAAAATAAAGGCTCTGCGTATCTCCTTTAAAGATAGATCATCTCCAGATGTTTGCTTTGACAAAAATATTTTTTTTTTAGCTTTGTGTTATGCCACTTTGGATGGTCCCTGTGAGGCCAGCACAGGTTTCAAGAAATGTCTTATGAATATTGAGGTTGACAGTATTAAATCTAGCACAGCACTTAAATCGAGAAGCACAGTAGAAGTACTGATTTTTCTTTTTTTTCTGTATTGACTTTCAAATAACTTCCTATTCTTAGTAAATATCTCCAGATTTATTTTTTTGTTTGTTTGTTTGTTTAGTGTACATGTTATATGAGGCAACAACAAAAATATTTTAATCTCTGGGTTATATGGGTATATGGTTTTGCATGTTGCATGATGAAGTACATGTAACCAGTCAGCAATGACCAATGCTTCTAGCCCTACCCCATATTATCATTAATTCCTACTGGTGCCATTTTTAACAGGTACTAGAAATTATACAAGTTGAAATCTTTGGTACTGTGGCCAATGAAAAAAAAAATCACACTTCTAGTTTTCCAGTCTCAAAGGTTCTAGTATTTGTATAGTTTAAACATCCCTTGGAGGGAACAGAGAGGCTTCTTGTAGTGAGTTGAGTATGCTACATGAGGTTAGCATGCCTGTTAACATTCTGGGAGTTGCCTGCTGAGATCACCTTTAGGCGCTCCACTCTGCTGTTCAACACATTATTGCATATCTATATTCTCAAACACACCACTGATACCATAGAGTGGAAATAAGCTTTGCAGCATGCAGCCTTTTGTTGGTTGGAGATTGTTGTTTGCCTTATTTTTATCACTTAAAACTCCTGTATTATGTTAACTTCTTTACTTTTGTTTTTTTTTACACAGAGGACGGATATGAGCAGTTTCAGATGGCAGAGAAAGCTCATGGGAGCTGGATGAAGCTATATGTAGAGGGAAACACATCTGTGGTACTGAGCAATATGGCAAAAAAAGTGCTAAAGCAGTACCTGGAGGCTCTACAAGCCATGAGCGCAGCCCTTAGCAAGCAGCTGGGAAAATACGATATGTACTCCATGATGGTGGGCATGAGCCTTATACTGCAGGTAATAATAAGAGTAATCTTTCTTCTTTTTTCAATCAAATCAAGATTTATCCTTCTTGAAGCAGTCAAGGACATTTGGTGGATGCTATCTCTGATGCCAAGACTGGCTGAATCCCAAATGGCTCCCTACTCCCTATATAAGTGCATTACATATGATGGTGAATAATGGCTTCTATACTCCGTGTACTGCAATATACTGCACATGCAAATGGAATCACACAGCTTAAAATATACAGCACATTTCATGATGCCCTGTAAGTGCATATTTTTTGCTTTGTCAGCTTTTTACCCCTTCTAGTTGTAGCTCTGCTGACATTTTTGCTTTATATCCATTTTAATCGATGAATCCATGATTATAAAGACATAGATTTCAGATGTCCGGAAATGTGCCATTTAAAGCAACTGGAAATAGTTTTGAAGTAGTGAAAGGTATTACAAAGGATGCATTTGATTGTTCTTGGCCTGAAGAGCTCTTCTCCTTTGCAGCCAAGCCTACAGCCAAGTTATTACATGGCTCATTAGGCAGATTCTCTTCCCTGATGACCTCTGTACAACCAACCAAACTAAATAGAACAGCTGTTTTGTGGCCCTTTTCCACTACCCTTTTTCAGCTCACTTCAGCTCGCTTCAGCTCACTTCAGCCCGACACGGCTCGCGTTTCGACTACCAAAAACCAGCACGACTCAGCTCGTTTCAGCCCTGCTTAGCCCCTAAAACTCGCACCGTTTTGGAGTGGGGCTGAAGCGAGCCAAGCCGTGCCGAGTGAGGTTGGGGGCGTGAGCAGACACTCCCCTGTGCACTGATTGGTGAGGAGGAGTGTCCTCACATGCCCACACACGCCCCGCGAGCGCGCTGGGATCTGTAAACATCGCAAACCCGGAAGAATAATAATTACGAATTACGAGAATTTCTGAAGCCTTATGCGCCTCGCCTCATCTATACGCTCTTGCCAGTATCTGTTGGCGTTGTCGGTGACAACAAGCCACAGCACCAAGACCAGCAACACTAACGACTCCATGTCCTCCATGTTTATTGTTTACTATTCGGGTCGTGAGACTACCGCTTAAAAGCTCACTGAATCAGTGACATACAGAGCATCGTGGACGAGTTCGTGGAGCGCAAGGCTCGTCGTATGCCCTTCAAATAATGCGCGCAGTAGGCTATT
The DNA here is from genome assembly GCF_027579695.1 of Neoarius graeffei. Lineage (NCBI taxonomy): Eukaryota > Metazoa > Chordata > Actinopteri > Siluriformes > Ariidae > Neoarius > Neoarius graeffei. The sequence continues at coordinate 56,507,156 of NC_083576.1, forward strand.
GATGTTTTATTATGAGCCATGTACAGTATGTCGCCTAATGTTTTTTTTGTTTCTGAGTTACATGTTCGTTTGAAGGACTTAATGTACAAAATAACATAGTTGCACCCCGTAGTGTTGAAATTGGTAAACACAGTGCATTCAGTGAGGTTTGCACCGCCCTCCTTTTATTTCTGACTCTTCCTGTCACCATTGCAACCTCTGAGCGCTCATTCGTATGCCCTTCAAATAATGTGCGCAGTATAGGCTATTGATGTTTTATTATGAGCCATGTACAGTATCCTAATGTTTTTTGTTTCTGAGTTACATGTTCGTTTGAAGGACTTGATGTACTAAATAACATAGTTGCACCCGGTAGTGTTGAAATTGGTAAACACCGCAGTTGCGGACATTTTGTAGCCTAAAATGATGTTATGATAAGCTTTAATAAAGGGCCCGGTCATTTGCCCCGCCCCCGGCCCGGCTCTGACTTGTTCCGCCACTGTCACTGATGTCACTGTTTGCGCTGCTTAACGACATCACGTGACGTCCACCCACTTTCGCTAACTCCACCCAATGTGTCCACCCACTTCCAGCCAGCACGGTTCAGCGCGGTTGTAGTCGAAATGCAACTCCAACAGCCCCGCTCAGCTCGACTCAGCTCGACTCAGCACGGCACGGCTCAGCCGCGTTTGTAGTGGAAAAGCGGCATTGGAGAGCTGCAAACAGTTGAATTGTAAAAAATATTAACCCAAGTTCTTCAATAGGTAAAAGTTGCAAACTGACTTTATCGACAGTGAAAATAAATGTGGGCCAAGTACAGAGCACACCATAAAGGTTGTATTCTCCAGATAGATGTCTAAATCATATTTTCTTGAAGATATTTTTGAGGATATTAGGATGCCCACTGTCCATGTGTTCTGTACTCCACTCCAAGTCTTTGCTTAAACACAACACATTCATCTTCTGAAGGAGATAATAGTGTGTTATTGTCAAGAGAACATGAAACTCTCAGATGCTTATGGAGCTTTGGAGTTAGTGAACACAGCATTGAACTAGTCAATGGTTCAAATTGATTAATTTAATTGTTTATTGTGCATCACTGGAACTTCTTCAGATACCTTTAGCAGTAAATATGTTGAGGCCAGTCAAATCCAAGTGCTGTACTGTCATGTATGCAAAGTATAATGAAATTGATACCTATCCTTGGCTCCTCTTCCCAATATGTGCCACAAATTTCACAAGAGAAACAACAATGAATATAAAACAGTAAGTATTGACACCTTTATAGGTGATCGTATTCAGGGTTTGTAAATCTGATTGATTGACTTATTAAATCCAATTAAAATGAACTATCCAACTATCCAAGATGGCAACAGTGAGTAGGCTGCCATGATAAATGCTCCGACGACACTTTCTTTCTTGCTTTTTCTAGTTATTCAGCTGGTTGTTTTAGACATTTTTAATCTATTCAGTATGGCAACAGTGATTAGAGATAGTAGAAATGCCCTTATTTCTATTGGTCAGCAATCTACTCACATACCAACATTTTTAACTCCGGACCCAGCCTGGCCAAGGGAGCTCTTGAAGGAGAACAAAGGTCGCGACCTTAAGCAATGGCCTTGAGGGAAATGAGCTGGCATCAGGAACAGGCTGTGGGCTTGCATACATCATGTGCCCATGCCCAGTATCCTGCTAGCCAATGTACAATCCATGAAGAACAAATTTGATGATCTCAAGGTCAGAGTCAAATTCCAGAGAGACATTCAAGACTGCAACTTTTTCTGTTTCACTGAAACATGACTGAACCCAGCAGTACCGGACCATGCAGTATAGCCGGCAGGATTCTTGGTTTACAGTATGGACAGAACAATGGAGTCGGGGAAGGCAAGAGGAGGTGGTTTGTGTCTGATGGTGAATAATAGATTGTGTGCTTGTCCAAGCATTTCTCCTCTCACATACTCATGTTCACCCAACCTGGAACTTCTGACCATCAAATGTCACCCTTTCTATCTTCCATGAGAATTCACCTCAGTCATAGTCAGCGCCGTTTATATTCCGCCTTAGGCAGACACGGACACTGCCTTGTGTGAGTTACATGAGGCCCTCATTCAACACGTGATAAATCACCGGGATGCTGTGCTTATTGTGGCAGGGGACTTAGCGTGCCAACCTTAAACATGTGCTTCCAACCCTCCACCAACACTTCACCTGCCCCACCAGGGGAAAGAGGACTTTGGACCATTGTTTCACTCTGTTCAGGGACTGTTACAAGGCAAAGTCCCTGCCGGCGTTTGGGAAATTGGATCATGCCGCCATCTTCCTCATTCCTGTTTACAAACAGAGACTGAAACAGGAAGCCCCGGTTGTGAGGGAAGTCACTCGCTGAACAAACCTATCAGAAGCCGCCCTGCAGGACACCTTGGATGACACAGACTGGGACATGTTCTGGCACAGCTGTGATGACATCAACATGTTTACAGAAGCAGTTGTGGGATTTATCGGGAAACTAATGGATGACGCAGTTTGCAAAACCACCATTGGGATATTTCCCAATCAGAAGCCATGGGTTAATAAAACCATCCGCGACACTCTGAGATCCATTACCGCCACCTATAAGGCAGGACTTGCTACTGGAAACATGGACCAATATAAAGCTGCATTTTACAGTGTGTGCAGAGTGATAAAGGAGGCAAAGCGGAATTACAGGAGCAAACTAGAGTCACAACTACAACAGAGTGACACCTAGAAGCCTCTGGAAGGGACTTGGACAATAACGGACTACAAAAAAAAAACACAACCCACAATGACAAATGTGGACACATCACTGGCAAAGGAGCTGAACATGTTTTGTGTTCACTTTGAGGCTGCAACTAGCACTACTGTAAATAGCAGCATGAATAACAACATGCACACAGATGCCCCTTTTCCACCAAAGCAGTTCCAGGGCTGGTTCGGGGCCAGTGCTTAGTTTGGAACCAGGTTTTCTGTTTCCACTGACAAAGAACTGGCTCTGGGGCCAGAAAAACTGGTTCCAGGCTAGCACCAACTCTCTGCTGGGCCAGAGGAAAGAACCGCTTACGTCAGCGGGGGGGCGGAGTTGTTAAGACCAACAACAATAACAAAACCGCGAAAGATCGCCATTTTTAAGCGACGAGAAGCAGCAGCTGTACAAACGCAAAGTCATCCATTTATTATTATTGTTGTTGCTGCTGCTGCTTCTTCCGTGTTGTTTTTGCTTTGATATTCGCGCCAAGGTTTATGCAAACATAGCGACGTAACTGACGTATACAGCAATGTAACTGATGTATACAATGACGTAACTGACGTATACAGCGATGTAATGACGTGGCTTCCCTTAGCACCGCGAGCTATGGAAAAGCAAACTGGTTCTCAGCTGGCTCACAAGTTGAACGAGTTGTGAACCAGCACCAGCACTGGCCCCGAACCAGCCCTGGAACTGATTTGGTGGAAAAGGGGTAAGAGAGTGCCAGTGAGGGGGCCACTTTTGCCATCATAGAACATGCCGTGAGGAATGCCTTCAGGAGAGTGAACACCAGGAAGGCATCAGGACCTGATGACATCTCAGGTAGGATCCTGAGAGCCTGTGCAGACCAGCTAGCACTGGTGTTCACAGAGATCTTCAACCTCTCCCTGGCTCAGGCAGTGATTCCCAGGTACTTTAAGTAGTCAATTATTGTTCCTGTCCCAAAGAAACAACAGCCTGCTTGTCCTAATGATTACCATCCAGTAGCACTGACCTCAGTTGTGATGAAGTGCTTTGAAAGACTTGTCAGAGACTTCATCACCTCTTCACTTCCTACTAACTTGGACCCACTACAGTTTGCCTACTGGTCTAATCATTCCACTGAAGATGCCATCACACATCTCCTGCACACAGGTCTCAGCCACATTGACTATGGGAGGGGGAATTTATATTAACATGCTATGTGTAGACTATAGTTCTGCATTCACTACAATAATCCACTCAAAGCTCTTCATGAAGTTGAAGGATCTGGGACTTGGCCTATTATTGTCAGTGGATCCTCAACTTCCATTCAGATAGACCACAGGCAGTAAGGGTGGGGAAACGTATCTCCCCCCATCACCCTCAATACTGGAGCCCCCCAGGGATGTGTTCTGAGCCCCCTGCTGTACTCTCTGTACACTTATGACTGCGTAGCCTCATCAGACTCCATCACCATCATCAAGTTTGCTGATGACACTGTTGTGGTAGGCCTGATCTCCAATAACAGTGAGGAGGAGGTCTACCTGGAGGTGGTCAGAAACCTGGAGAGCTGGTGCCAGGACAACAACCTCCTCTTAAATGTCAGCAAGACAAAGGAGCTGATCCTGGACTTCTGCACAATGCAGGAGAGGAACTACAAGTCCCTCAACATCAACGGGGCCCCAGTGGAGAGAATGGACAGCTTTCAGTACCTGGGTGTTCACATCACACAAGACCTGTCATGGTCCTGCCACATCACTGCCCTGATTACGAAGGTCCATCAGTGTTTTTTCCATCTATAACATCTCAGAGACTTCCGTCTTCCACCGAGGGTGCTGAGGAACTTTTACTCCTGGACCATTGAGAACATCCTGACAGGAAATATCTCCACTTGGTTTGGGAACAGCACCAAGCAGGACAGACAAGCTCTTCAGAGAGTGGTGCGATCAGCCGAACACATTATCCATACCGAGCTCCCTTCCTTGGAATCTATTTATACCAGGTGGTGCCAGACCAAGGCCAGGAAGATAAAGAAAGACCTCAGCCACCCCAGCCATGAACTCTTCTCTCTGTTGAGGTCAGGGAAGCGCTTTTGCTCCCTCAAGGCCAAGACGGAGAGAATGAGGAGGATCTTCTTCCCTCAGGCTATTCAGGCTCTTAATCAGGACAATAACAGACAATAACAGTAACGAATAATAAAGGACAACAATGGATAAACCACTAGATATCGTCACCACTTCACCCTCATCCCCCCATCTCTTACACCTCTTCATGTAATTTCATCTAATTTAACCCCCTGAGACCCGTGGGGGCGTATACGCTCCCAAAAATCATGTTGTCTTTAGAGTGACATAATTTCCGATCGTTTTACACGAGAAACGGGTGTTTCCTCTTCAGAGAAAAAAAAGGCTTATCTCTACTGCAAACTGATTGGAAATTATGTCACTCTAAAGACAATGTGATTTTTGGGAGTGTATACACCACCGTGGGTCTCAGAGGATTAAGTACAATACATACAGTACATTATACCTCTTTGTGCAACCTAATTAGAGTGCAATATACTTTTCAATACACTCATTACAGTGCAATATATTTCTCCTGTGCAATATATTTGTACATGTTCTGCATATTGTAGAATTCTACAGTGTATATTGTGTATATTGTGCATATATATAATATATTCTACAGAGTACTCCACTCACATTCTTATTTTCTTTTTATTATATTTATTACATTCTGTTTTACTCCCTCTCCTTATTTTTAACCACTCCTCCCCAACTATCCTTACGACCTGTGGAGCACTGCAATAAGCATTTCACAAAATGCTGTACTCTCTATGATTGTGTATGTGACACACAAAATTTTAATTTGGAAAAAATAAATAAAAAACTGAGCCTCCACTTTTACAGATCACTAAATCTAATGTACTTGCATATGCACATTGGTTGTTATAGATATAGCACTGGTGCTACACTGAGTAGTACTGGGCCAATTGAGAATCTACCAATATGGAGATTTAGGCATGACCATTATCCACTCATGGTCATGAATGAGTTCAGTGATGAAAATTGATAGCAGGAAATCTGATTAGATCTGAGTGGTGTATCACATTTTCTGAGGTTTGTTTGTTTTTATTTTGTTTTAACATTTGGTACAGTGCTCAGCGTAAATGAGCCCCCTTTGAAAAGTAATATTTTAAACAATATCTCAATGAACACAAACAATTTCCAAAATGTTGACAAGACAAAGTTTAATATAACATCTGTTTAACTTATAACGTGAAATTAAGGTTAACTAGAAAAGCACTCGGAGAGCGCAGACCTCCGCCAAGAATCCTTTAAAAAAATCCGGGATCCAGAAGGTGATCCGGATCACCGCCAAAATTTAATGGATTGTTACTTGTGCCCAGTCACACCTCTGGAAAAAATTTCAGAGCAATCCGTTCATAACTTTTTCCGTAATGTTGCTAACAGGCAAACCAACAAATAAACAAACAAACCAACGCTACCGAAAACATAACCTCCTTGGCGGAGGTAATAATATAACTTATATTATACATTTTTTCAGTTTTATTCAAATTAGGGTGGTGCAAAAATGAGTACACCCCACAACAAAAACTACTACATCTAGTACTTTGTATGGCCTCCATGATTTTTAATGACAGCACCAAGTCTTCTAGGCATGGAATGAACAAGTTGGTGACAATTTGCAACATCAATCTTTTTCCATTCTTCAACAATGACCCCTTTTAGTGACTGGATGTTGGATGGAGAGTGATGCTCAACTTGTCTCTTCAGAATTCCCCATAGGTGTTCAACTGGGTTCAGATCAGATGACATACTTGGCCACTAAATCACTTTCACCCTGTTCTTCAGAAATCCAACAGTGGCCTTAGATGTGTGTTTAGTCATGTTGGAAAAGTGCACAACGACCAAGGGCATGGAGTGATGGTAGCATCTTCTCTTTCAGTATAGAGCAATACATCTATGAATTCATGATGCCATCAATGAAATGCAGCTCCCCGACCCCAGCAGCAGTCATGCAGCCCCACATAAGGACACTGCCACCACCATGTTTCACTGTAGGCACCATGCATTTTTCTTTGTATTCCTCACCTTTGCGACGCCATACAGTTTTGAAGCCATCAATTCCAAAAACATTTATCTTGGTCTCATCACTCCAGAGTATAGAGTCCCAGTAGTCTTCATCTTTGTCAGCATGGGCCCTGGCAAACTCTAGGCGGGCTTTTTTGTGCCTGGGCTTTAGGAGAGCTTCTTTTGTGGACGGCATCCATGCATGCCATTCCTCTGCAGTGTACGCCATATTGTGTCATGGGAAATAGTCACCCCAGTTTGGCTACCTACTTCTTTAGATAACTGCAGTGAACTTGCATGCCGAATTTCTTCAACCCTTCTCATCAGAAGACACTCCTGTTGAGGTGTTAATTTCCGTGGACAACCTGGACGTCTCTGTGAGATGGTTGCAGTTCCATCTTTCTTAAATTTTTGTACCACTTTTGCTACAGTATTCTGACTGATAAGTAAAGCTTTGCTGATCTTCTTGTAGCCTTCACCTTTATGGTGTAAATAAATTATTTTCTTTGGGGAATTCTGAAAAGACAAGTTGAGCATCACTCTTCATCCAGCATCCAGTCACTAAAAGAGGTCATTGTTGAAGAATGGAAAAAAGATTGATGTTGCAAAATGTCACCAACTTGTTCATTCCATGCCTAGAAGACTTGGTGCTGTCATTAAAAATCATGGAGGCCATACAAAGTACTAGATGTAGTAGCTTTTGTTGTGGGGTGTATTCATTTTTGCACCACCCTAATTTGAGTAAAACTGAAAAAAATGTGTAATCTAAGTTATATTATTAACCTTACTTTCACGTTATAAGTTAAACAGATGTTATATTAAACTTTGTCTTGTCAACATTTTGGAAATTGTTTGTGTTCATTGAGATATTGTTTAAAATGTTACTTTTCAAAGGGGGTGTACTCATTTACGCTGAGCATTGTATATGTTGCCCTAAAACAAAGTTTGTGGCAAAATCTGCATGCTGGCTGCAAGCAAATGCAAAAATTGTATTTGGTCACTTGTAACTTTCATTGCAGATACTTAGTTTAGAATTGGATTTGAAAAATAAGCAGATTTTATCCATGTTATCCAGATTAAAGTGACTTTTTAAGTTGTTAGTGACTGTGCAAATTAGGTGAAGTGTTTACAACTGATTATTGAGCTACCTGCTGGTCTGCAGGTAGAACCTGTTTCTGAATCTTGTGGTCTGAGTGTTAATAGCTCTAGTCCTCCTGCCAAATTGGAGACAGGAAAACTGTGTTGTGTTGTGTATGATGTTTTACGTGTTGGAGGAGGTTATGTTTTCATATATGTGTTCCCAATGTAACTCAAAAAATAGTGAATGGATTTTGATGAAATTTTGAGGAAAGGTGAGCCATGGGCCATGGAACAATTGTTTAAATTTTTATGTAAATCTGGATATGTATGTGGATCCTGGATCCAGGATCCAAATATGTCTGCGGATCCAGGATTGTTTTACCTTTTCCAATGTAACTCAAAAAGTAGTGAATGGATTTTGATGAAATTTGGTGTACAGCTTTAGTATTATCCTAGGTTCAGATGGTCTGATTTTGATGTTGATGATATGTGGCTTGGCAGAGGTATGCACTCTACTGAGTGCCCTTCTAGTTTCTACTTGTTTAATAAGCTGTGTTGCCTTATTGTAGCAGATTGTATAAGGAATTTTTCCTGCATTGTGAGAACCTGAGCTGTACTTGTGTTCTGCGATGCTGACGAAAAGCTGAGTGCCACATGTGAATTTGAGGAGTTTTGAGAGTTCACACATTTTACTGATTCATTCATTTAGTGCACTTTCAAAGAACTGCAAATTATTATTTTTATCCCCCCCCCCCAAGTTGGCTGTGTTTTGCTCTTGATTTTTGGCAGATGAATGCAATAACTACTAAATGTCTAGCTGGAACTGAATAGCAGAATGTCATATTATGGAAATTAGCAATCATGACACGACAAATTGTGTTCTTTCAACAAAATTGATGCATTTTTAAAGACTTTTTTCCAGTGATTTTACAAAAAAAGAAATACAATGTCCCCATGTGTTTGAGCTCAAAATATCACTTATTGCATGTGGGATTCTTTTGTATATATTATGTTTTACTCAGGGGCGGCACGGTGGTGTAGTGGTTAGCACTGTCGCCTCACAGCAAGAAGGTCCTGGGTTCGAGCCCCGTGGCCGGCGAGGGCCTTTCTGTGTGGAGTTTGCATGTTCTCCCCGTGTCCGCGTGGGTTTCCTCCGGGTGCTCCGGATTCCCCCACAGTCCAAAGACATGCAGGTTAGGTTAACTGGTGACTCTAAATTGACCGTAGGTGTGAATGTGAGTGTGAATGGTTGTCTGTGTCTATGTGTCAGCCCTGTGATGACCTGGCGACTTGTCCAGGGTGTACCCCGCCTTTCGCCCGTAGTCAGCTGGGTTAGGCTCCAGCTTGCCTGCGACCCTGTAGAAGGATAAAGCGGCTAGAGATAATGAGATGAGATGAGATGTTTTACTCATTTTCACCATAGTTTATAAAGGAAAAGACTTTAGAAAGCAACAAACAATATCAGCTGAATGCGGCAACTGACACATTTCAGTTTAATTGTTTATAGTTGGCTTCACAACTGTGGTGGCGTGCAGTGGCTTCTCTAGCTCTCGGTGGTAGCATTAAAGTTAGCACTACTACTGCCAGTAAAATGGCAATTAAGTACAGCTTAGCCAAGCTTAAAGGAGCTAAACAGCGGTCTCCATGCTCCTTTTTCTCCAGAGCTCAAACCAATGCTTGGTAGGCTTCGGATTTTACGATCTACAGTATGTAATGGTTGGCGGAGCTGGCTTAGAGTCAAGAGGAGGCGGTGTGCACCGAAGCAGAAGAGGAGCAAGTGGGCTGGCCTGCTAACCAGGCTAAGAGCTAATGCTAGCAAGCCAGCTATTCCATCGTTCTTTTTATCCAACGTCCGGGCTTTGGATAATAAAATGGATCTGCTATGACGGAGACTGTGCCAATGGGAGATGCAGAGCTGCAGTGTCTTTGTTCTGACAGCGATGTGGCTTAATAACAACATGCCAGACTCCGCCTTCGAGCTTAATGGGTGGCTATTATTCCACTCAGATAGGGACCGGCAGCTCTCTGGAAAAACGAGAGGAGGGGGACTCTGCATCTATGTCAACAAAGGTTGGTGCATGAACTGTTCTGTGGTGGGCAGACACTGCTCTGAGGCTGTGGAACATTTAATAGTGAAATGCCGTCCTCACTATCTGCCGCGGGAATTCACAAGTGTTTATAGTGTCTGTTTATGTCCCTCCGTGAGCTACCGTTAAAGACACTATGCGGGAGCTGCACAACAGTGTCGGCGCACTTCAAAACAAACATCCAGAAGCTTTGTATCTGGTGGTGGGGGATTTCAACCACATGAATCTGCGGGACACTCTCCCTATGGTCCACTAGCATGTTAATATTGCCACTCGGGGTGGCAATATTGGACAAAGTGTTTACCAACATACAAGGAGCAAACAGAGCAGCACCCTTACCCCACTTTGGTGCCTCAGGCCACATCTCCCTCCTACTGGCTCCTGCATACTGCCCAGTGTCAAGGAGCAGGAACACCATCTCAAAGACCATCTCTGTGTGGCCTGAAGGTGCTGTGTCCATATTCCAGGACTGCTTTGAAGCCACAAACTGGCAGATGTTCAGGGAGGCTGCAACATCAGGGAGCAGTGTGGATTTGGAGGAGTACACGTCTTCTGTCCTGCACTACATCAGGAAGTGTATGGAGGATGTGACCACCTCCAAGACCATCTTCACCTGACCAAACCAGAAACCTTGGCTGAATGCAAAGGTGTGCTCCTTGCTGAGAACCTGTGTTGCTGCATTTAGGGATGGTGATGCAGCAGCACTCAGAGCAGCAAGAAGGAACTTGTCGGTGGGCATAAGGAGAGCAAAGTCCACATATGCTCTCAAGATCCAGGGCCATTTCAATTCAAGTGACCCACAGGGCATGTGAAAGGGCATTAGGTGCATCACCGACAACAAGAAGAGAGATGCACAGTGCCCTGAGGACCCAGTGCTCCCCGACACCCTGAATGCCTTCTATGCGCACTTCGAGACCTCCAATACCACCACTCCCTCCAAGCTCACCCCTTCCCCCGATGAGCCCCCAGCCATCAGCATAACAGCGGCAGAGATGAGGAAAACACTGCAGAGGATCAATCCCTGTAAAGCCCCAGGCCCTGATGGGATTCCAGGCAGGGCTCTGAGGGACTGTGCTCACCAGCTGTTTGAGGTTCTGACAGACATATTCAACATCTCACTGACTCAGGCCAGAGTCCCATCATGCCTCAAGACAGCCATGATCATCCCTGTACTGAAGACCTCCGTAGCGTCGTGCCTCAATGACTACCACCCCGTTGCACTTACCCCATCATCATGAAGTGCTTTGAGAGGCTGGTGATGAGGCACTTGAAGCAGATCATCAACGTGTCAGAGGACTCACACCAGTATGCTTACAGGCAGAACTGGTCCACAGATGATGCCATCTCTGCTGTGACCCACCAGGCCCTCTCTCACCTGGAGTACACGTAAGGCTGCTGTTTCTGGACTTTAGTTCTGCATTCAATACCATCATCACACAGAAACTGGTGACCAAGTTGGCAGCGCTGGGAACCTTCTCATCCCTGTGCAACTGGGTCCTGGATTTCCTGACCTGCAGGCCACAGCATGTCAGGATTAACAACACCACTTCCTCCACCATCACCTTCAACACCGGCTGTCCCCAGGGTTGTGTGCTCAGCCCTCTGCTGTACACACTGATGACCTTTGACTGCAGGGCTCACTACAAGAACAATCTTGTGGTGAAGTTTGCTGATGACACAGTAGTGGTTGGACTCATCACCAATAGGGATGAGTCATCATACAGGATGGAGGTGGAGGACCTGACAAGGTGGTGTGGGGACAACAACCTCATCCTCAACATCAAGAAGACCAAGGAGATGGTTGTGGATTTCTGCAGGACTGGCACCCCCCCCCCCCCCCCCCCCCACATCAATGGAGCAGCTGTGGAGATGGTTCACTCTATCAGGTACCTTGGAGTTCACCTGACCAACATGGTCACCTGGCGCACCAACACCACAACCGTCATAAAGAAAGCTGACCAGCACCTCTACTTCCTGAGGAAACTGAAGAGGGCAAGACTGGGGGCTGATGTCTTCA
>NC_083576.1:56524137-56529137 GCF_027579695.1 Neoarius graeffei
CATAGGTGAGGGATGGAACGTAGATTGACTGGTAAATTGAAAGCTTAGCCTTCTGGCTCAGCTCCCTCTTCACCACAATGGTCCAGTACAGCGCCCACATTACTGCTGACTCTGCCCCAATTCGCCTGTCCATCTCACGCTCCATTTTACCATCACTCATGAACAAGACCCTGAGATACTTGAACTCCTTCACTTGGGGCAGCAACTCACTCCCAACCCAGAGGGAGCACTCCACCATTTTGCAGCAGAGAACCATGGCCTCAGACTTGGAGGTGCTAACTCTCATCCCAGCTACTTTACTCTTGACTGCAAACTGCCCCAGTGTGTGCTGAAGTTCATGCTCTGAAGAAGCCTACAGACCCACATCATCTGCAAAGAGCAGAGATGTGATTCTGAGGTTCCCAAACTGGATACCCTCCTCACCCCGGCTGCACCTTGAGCTCCCATCCATGAATATCACAAACAGGATCAGCAACAAGGGGCAGCCTTGGCAGAGTCCAACACTGACCAAAAATGTGTTTGACTTTCTGCCAAGGATATGGACACAGCTCACACTTTCTTTGTAAAAGGACCAGATGGCTCATAGCAACACCCTGATACCCCATACTCCTGCAGTGTCCCCCACAGGAGCCCCCAGGGGACATGGTTAAGCCTTTTCCAAATGTACAAAACACATGTAGACTGGCTGGTCATACTCCCAACAACCCTGCTAGGGTAAAGAGCTGGTCCACCATTCCACAACCAGGACAGAATCCACATTGCTCCTCCTGAATCTGAGATTCATCAATCAGTTGGCACCCCCTTTCTAGCACCCCAGAATAAACTTTCCCAGGGAGGCTGAGCAGTGTGATACCCCTATAATTAGAGCACACTCTCCAGGCCCCCTTTTTAAAAAGAGGAACCCCCACCCCTGTACCCAACCTCCACGCAACATTGAAGAGGCATGTCAGCCAAGACATCTCAACAATGTCCAGAGCCTTCAGCATCTTAGGGCAAATTTCATCCACCCTGGCACCTTGCCACCAAGGAGCTTCTTGACTACCTCAGTGATCTCTGCCAGAGATATGGGTGAACCTTCCCCCAAGTCCTCAGACTCCACCTCTTCCATGGAGGACATGAAGGACAGGTTCAGGAGTTCTTCAAAGTGCTCCTTCCACCGCCTGACAATATCCCCAGTTCAGGTCAGCAGTTCTCCTCCCTGGCTGTGCACAGCCTGAGGCAAGCCCTGGTTCCCCATCCTGAGCCAGTGAACGATTTGCCAGAACTTCCTTGTGGCCAACCAAAAGTCCTCCTGCATGGCCTCCCTGAATTCCTCCCACACCTGGGTTTTTGCTTCAGCAACTGCCAAAGCTGCAGCTCTTCTGGCCTCCTGGTACCTGCCTACTGCCTCAAGGGACCCTGGGCCAACCAAATCCGAAAGGCCTCTTTCTTCAGCTTGATGGCTTCCTTCACCACTGGTGTCCACCAGTGGGTTCTTAGTTTACCGCCACGACAAGCACCAATGACCATTTGACCACAGCTCCTACCAGCTGCCTCTACAGTGGAGGCTTTGAACATAGTCCATTCGGATTCCATGGCCCCAACCTCCCCCAGGATGCATGAAAAGCTCTTCCAGAGGTGGGAATTGAAGACCTCAGGAACAGACTCTGCCATATGTTCCCAGTTCACCCTCACTACATGCTTGGGCTTGCCAGGTTTGTCCGGCAGCCTCCCCGGCTATCTGATCCAACTCATCACAGCTCTGCTCCTCTCATCACCCAAGTCTCCAAGACATACGGCCACAGATCTGATTATATGACCACAAATCAATCATCGATCTTTGGCCTAAGGTATTCTGGTGCCAAGTACACTTATAAACCACCTTATGCTCAAACATGGTGTTTGTTATGGCCAATCCATGGTGAGCACAGAAGTCTAACAACAAAACACCACTTGGGTTTAGATCAAGCAGGCCGTTCCTCCCAATCACCCCCCCTCCAGGTTTCTCCATCATTGCCCACGTGAGTGTTGACGTGCCCCAGGAGAACTATGGAGTCCCCAGGTGGCACCCCTTCTAGGATACCACTCAGTGACTCCAAGAAGGCTGAATACTCTGCACTGCTGTTTGGTGCATAAGCACAAACAACAGTCAGAGTTTTCCTCTCAGTGACTTGCAGTCACACAGAGGCGACCCCCTCATTCTCTGGGGAGAACTCCAACACAGTGACACTCAGCCGGGGGCTCATGAGTATCCCAACACCTGCCTGGCGCACCTCATCCTGGGCAAATCCAGTAAAGGAAAGAGTCCAACCCCTCTCCAGGAGTTTAGTTCCAGAACCAGTGCTGCTTGTGGAGGCGAGCCCAACTATATCTAGTTGGTACCGCTCTGCCTCCCACACCAGCTTCAGTTCCTTTCCTACCAGAAAGGTGACATTCCATGTCCCAAGAATTAGTCGGTGCTCCTGAGGATCAACACAACCCAGGCTTCCACCTTTGCCTGCCACCTAGCTCACAATGCACCCAACCTCGGTGCCTGTCCTTGCAGGTGATGAGCCCACATGGTGGCAGTGCCATGTAATTTCTTCGGGGTGTGCCCAGCCAGTCTCCATGGGCCAGGGTCCGGTCACCAGATGCTCACTGGTGAGCTCCCCTCTCAGGTCTGGCTCCAGGAGGAGGCCTCACTTTCCCGCTCCCAGGCGAGGTGCTGCAGCTCCTTCTTTGCCGTTTCATCGGGGTCTATGAATCGCTTTTAGTCTGGCCCCTCCCCTGGAACCAATTTGCTTTGGGAGACCCTACCAGGGGCTAATGCCCCTGACAATACAGCTCCCAGGATCACCAGGACACACAAACCCCTCCACTAGGGTTATGACTGTGAAAGTGTTTTCAAAATTTCTACTTTCCTGATGTTGGATTTGGTGAACTTTTACTCATATATTACTTTTTTGAAGTTATTTTTATTGAATTATTTTATTAAATTTAATATTTGTATTAATTAACAATTATAATTATTATTACAACAATTGTTAAGCAATTTGTTATATAAAAGTACTTTACACATCTTTCAATGAATTTATTTCATAATCATGATTTATTTATTTAATATACATGTATTTAGGGGCGGCACAGTGGTGTAGTGGTTAGCGCTGTTGCCTCACAGCAAGAAAGTCTGGGTTCGAGCCCCGTGGCCGGCGAGGGCCTTTCTGTGTGGAGTTTGCATGTTCTCCCCGTGTCCACGTGGGTTTCCTCCGGGTACTCCGGTTTCCCCCACAATCCAAAGACATGCAGGTTAGGTTTACTGGTGACTCTAAATTGACCGTAGGTGTGAATGTGAGTGTGAATGGTTGTGTGTCTGTGTGTCAGCCCTGTGATGACCTGGCGACTTGTCCAGGGTGTACCCCGCCTTTTGCCCGTAGTCAGCTGGGATAGGCTCCAGCTTGCCTGCGACCCTGTAGAACAGGATAAAGCGGCTAGAGATAATGAGATGAGATACATGTATTTATGAAAAGTGAGGTGATGTTGGGTGCGGGAGGTTTTTGCATGACCCAATAAAAATAAGTTCAAAAAAGTAATATATGAGTAAAAGTTCACCAAATGCAACATCAGGAAAGTAGAAATTTTGAAGACACTTTCACAGTCATAACCCTACCCTCCAACGCTTTAAGGTGGTGATTCTTCAGAGGGGTTCAGCCAGGTCATCATCCTTAAATGCCTCTTCACTTGCGCAGTACTTAAGTCCAGTTAGCTTGGACTTAAGTACTGTGTAATGCATAGTACTTAAGTCCAAGCTAATGCTAGACCTCTGCTGGCTGATGCAGGTCAAACACTTCCAAAACCTTCTCTTTATCATCAGCAGATAGACAGGCTTGTCGAGAGATTCAACCAGACACTAAAAAGGTTGTTGCAATGAGTGGTAGACAAAGAAGGCCATAACTGGGGCCTACTCTTGCTTTCCATGCTCTTTGCCATCAGGGAGACTCCCCAGGCCTCCATGGGGTTCACACAGTTTGAGCTCCTGTTCGGGCAAAGACAGAGGGGCCAGCTAGACATGGCCATAGAGTCTTGAGAGTGCCAGCCCACACCATTCCACTCAGTCATGGAGTATATGCTTTCTTGGGCTTGGCAGGATATTACAGAAGATTCATGCTTAACTTCTCCTCTGTCACATCAACCCTCTCAGACTTAACCAGGGAAGGAGAACTGGACAAAGTCAGATGGACAGCAGTAGCAGAGCAGGTCTTCTCAATGCCGAAAGCAACCCTCACCTGTGAGCCAGTGCTCTGGTAATTCAGACTTCTCACAACCTTTTCCTGGTACACACTGATGCCTCCGAGACATTCTCCCAGGAATTTGAAGGAGAACAGCACCTGATCATATACATGAGTAAAAAGTTGAGCCCCGCAGTGTGGCAATATGCCACTGTGTAACAAGAAGCCCTGGCCATCAAATGGTCTATAGAGGAGCTACAATTATGATCTAACTGGTTGTCATGTCCCTCTCATTATAGATCACACACCCCTGCAATGGATGGCAAAAGCGAAGGACTCCAACAGCCGAATAACTTGTTTTTTCTCCTAACAGTACTTCTTGTTTCAGGTCCGATATCAGGCGGGGGTCCACAATGGAAATACCAATGGCCCCTCCAGGAGAGATGGCTCTGGGCTCAGGCCCTAACAACAGTAGGCTTGGAGCTGGGGGGGTACTGTGACAACAGTGGGAGGGCGGCCTTTGTGCACAAGACCGCAAATGTTCCTCATGGAAATGGTGCTGAAGGAACAGTGCCTCACTCTTCCTGTAGTGGCAGCACTACCCCAGCACCACTATTTGTAAACAACATATGCCCAAGGAGCAAGGGCACCTAGCACAACACTGCTGGTACTTGCTAATCGGGATGCTCATCATCATCCATGAGGCGCGGGGAACATACAAAAGGATGCGGCTTTGCCAGTTGGATGAGTAGGAAGATGGTGAGAAAAGTAACGATTCTGTGCTGCTCTCTGTGCCTACCAACAGATCACGGGCAA